>NC_045437.1:177811010-177902632 GCF_002776525.5 Piliocolobus tephrosceles
GAGAGATGTGGTCGGTAGCCTCTAGGTCAGCCCCCCCAAAAATCTCCATCTCCCGGGATTCTCGTTCTTGTGTAATCTTCTCCCTTGAGTGTGGGTTGGACTTATTGATGTGCTTCTAACACATAGAATATGGTGAGTGATGGGATGTCATGTCGCAGATTAGGACATAAAAAGACTGGCTTCCATTTTGGACTGCTTGTCCCTGGGAAGTTAGCTGTCATGTTATAAGGGAGCCCTGTGGAGAGCCTCATGTGAGTGTGCTTGGAAGCAGATCTTCCAAAGCCTGCCAACAACACAGGAATGAGCTTCGAAGCTGATCCTGCAGCCCCGGCTGAGCCTTAAGATGACTGCAGTCCTGGAGGACAGCTTGACTGCAATAGCTCGAGAGACTCTGAACCGGAAGGACCCAGCTAAGTCACACCTGCATTCCTGATACACAGAGACTGTGAGATAATAAATGCTTGTTGCTTTAAGTCCACATTTTGAGATGATTTTGTATGCAGTAATACATAACTAAGAGGCTATGTGTGAAAATACTGTGTTGGAAACTAAGAAATTTGGTAACGCCAGAAACAAAACAAAGCAAAACCCTCAGGCCCACCAGATCCCATGGAAGGCTCCTCCACTTTGTCACATCCCATGCCATTTCTGCTTATCACTGCCTCTTCCTTCCTCTTACTCCCTGGACCTCCAGAGGCAGATGGCTTTGGTGATGACAGCCCATGAAATTCTCTCTCAGCAGTCCTGGGGGCCAGGGACACATAGGTGAGGCAGCCCAGCTCTCTCTGCACTCTTGAAAATGCAGGGACCCTGCTTCAGGTCAAGCCAAACAGTTATTTCAATACATATTCCAGCCCCAGCTCTTTGGGAGATTTGTCTTTCTAATTCACGGCATCATCAAAAAAAAAAAAAAAAAAAAAAAGGATATCTTCACAGTACCTGGTTTTGTTCCTTCCAAGGCTGTCCTCAGGACATAGAGAACCTCTCGAAGTTAGAGTCCAAGCCTTAGATCCATAGGGATGCGCAGATAAATAAGCTCTGCTCTTAGCCCAAGTCTGCTTTCAGTGTGTACCCTCCAAGACAGACACGCCATCCTCATGCCCACCATTCCCCAGGCAGATATCCTTGAAGGTTGGGGGCAGGAAAATACCTTCCAAGAAGAGTCTAAAAGTCATTGACTGCCATTCAACACTTCTAACCCCAATGAGCTCTATGGGGAAAGGATGGAGAGGATTGTCTGTTCAGACAGGATGGGCCCCACCTGAACATCAGCACTGGTCTCTACAATCAGCTGGCTTCAATACAGAATTTTCCACCCAGTTTCCTTCCCTGTCTTTTCCTCCTACCACTACAAATTCTCCCCACAAATTTTTCTGAGCTTGTCAGGCAGCTCCCTTTCCCTGGGGAATCTCCCTCCTACTTTCCTGTCCCAAATGGCGAAGTCTATGCATCTCTTGACTTGATTACCCCCTACTAGGAGCTTGGTTGTGCAGAGAAGTGGTTTCTGTAAATGCGTCTCAGGGGCCCAGGCAGAAGGATGGAGACACTAAGCCTTAGCTCCTGGGGCACAGCGTGGCTTTGAAGAGTTGGGAAAAGCATCAACAGTGGCAGCAGCTTCCTAAGAAGGGCTCCCTGTGGTGTGACTGATGCAGAGATGAGGGCCCAGAATAGAGCCAGCAGCATCTAGGCTGTGCTCGCTATACACGCTCTGAGGCCAGGCAGACGAGAGCTGTTGCTGAGTGCAGAGTAATTGCTCACACCCAGCACCAGCCTGAGCAAGCTGCTCATTTGGGACTGGGTGCTGCTCCCTTACCACCTGTGCCCCTCCGACATCCACTTCTTCCAGAGGTGGCTTGGAGCACTCTTCCCACTCCTAGGGTTGGAGTTCACAGGCAGGAAAATGTAGCCCACTCACCCGGCATGACCACGATGGGAAGAGCCGGCCTCCCCAGCAGCCACGGCCCTGGCCTGGGTCTCCCTCGTGTGGGACTCTTACGGAGTCTTAAACCGCCAGGCTGGCAGTGTTCAAGTCCTGCCTCTAGAAAGCATTCCCTGTGGCTGTTTCCCTTCTCTTAACACAGGGAAGTTAATCCAGAGAGAGTCCAGGTGGCTGTGCAGAGCCAGGCTGAGGCTTTGGTTCTATCCCAGGCACCAAAGCCCAAGGATCCCCTCAGGAACAAAGGAGTGGTCAGAGGACAGGTACCCGAACTCCTAGAACTCCATCTAGGGCTCCATGGTTCCAGGAGCACCGTGAGGAAGACCCAGTTCAGCATTAGAGGCTCCAGGCTGCCAGCAAAAAAAGACTCTTGTCATGCTTTGCATGTGCATTTAATCTGGCTCTACCAGGCTGTGGGCTTTGTAGACAGAGGCCTGATCCTGTTTAAGGCTGTGCCCCAGCACAGAGCAAGCTCCCAGTATCTGCCCTCCTCCCTTGAGCCTGCTAACCTAGAGGGGACGCTGGAGAGGAGGCATGCGAAGAAGAATGAAGAATGACAGTGGTCTCTAGGGGTGGCGCTGGTGAAAGAAGAGCTTGACAACAATCTCCAAGGTTGTGCCAGCATAGAGCACGCTTGGAGCAGTACCATTTAGCTCTCAGAAGAGACCTTACATGGCTCAGGGGTTGATGTGGCCTCACTGAAGGCAGAAAGGAATTAATTTGGTGGGAGTAAACAGCAAGGCATGGCTTCCCACACCTCCTCACTCTAGGGGTTCTTTCTACTCCCTATTTTCTGTAAAGTGAAGCCTGAACTCCTCTGCCTAGAATTCAAAGCAATCTACAATCTGGCTTCCTCCCCCGATCTGCTCCTGCGCTCCCAGCCACTCATCCTACAGCTGCCTGGCATGATTCTGGGGCACTCCTGAGCCTCAGCGCTGTCCAGGCGCATTCCCCTCCCTCCTAAAGCTGCTCCTTTCCACCTCCTTGCCCTCTTTACGGTGGATCCAAACCTCCAGGACTATGTCCTGGCCCCCGTTCTCTGGGAAACCTGTTCTAATCACTTCAGCCCACACCAATCTCTGCCTTTTCTAAACTCCTACAGCACTCCTGGCCTGTACCACGTGACCTGGCACATTTCCAGCAGCTCACATTGTTCATTAGTTAGTTGTTTTTCTTCAAGTCCTAGTCAATTAGAAGGGAAGAGCTATAAGAAAGCCAGCAGAGCGCATCAGTCCTAGACAGTGAGTTTCCAGTTCTTTGAGAGTTGGAACCATGTTGGAATTGTTCTTCTGTCTCTTCTGCCTCAGGGCAGCTCAGAAAATGCCAGGAGTTATTTCTTTACAACTTTCGGGTGTTATCCTCCTCCCATTCCCTTGCAAGGCGCCTTGCTTTCCCCTGGTCCAGTGAGCAGGGGACAGATCTTTTGTGTAGTACTCTTAACTTGCTGAGGAGTAGTCTTGCCCAGGGACAGCGGAATGAATGGGGAAATTTTTATGACTTGCCTCTATCAGAAACTGCCTTCATGGAGGTCCATCCCACACCCCTGCAGTTCCTCTCCCCTTGCTGCTTCCCTTTATCAGGCTTTATCAGCCCAGCTCCCAAATCCACCAGGCCAGGCCCTGATGTCTGGGGAATTAACCTCTCTGACAGCTCAGGACCACAGCTTCTGTTTATAACACTAGGTCTTTGGCTATGGGAGCCTGGGAAGTGTTGCATATTCCTGTGGACAGGGAGGAGCCATTCATAAGATTCTCCTTGATTCTCACAGTCACTCCCCTGGAGGTGAGCAGATGGCTCAGAGGGACCCCGCTTCCCTTCCTCATTTCCACAGAGCAGGATCCAGCCTATCTGAAGATTTGGAGGAGGAGGTGGCTGTGAGTTTGATTAGCCACTAAAAACTGCCTCCAGGAGAGCTGAGTCCCAAGGCACCCGGTGTCAAATGAGAAAGGTCTCTGTTTCTGGGGAGGTTTCAGTGCCCTGCATCTGAGAGTGGTCCCTAGGACAGAGCTGGCCCAAGGCAAGGCCTAGCCTAAAGGGAAGGCGGACCCATCTGGATCTGCTCCTCTTCCAGGACTTTTCCAGGCCAGATCTGTAACAAACTCCGTGTGCTATTTCTTGGCCTTATTTCTCTTTCAGTCCCTCAGATGCTTTCCTCCATTGCCCCTGGTTCTCCATTGCTTCCTTCCACTTTCAGCAGCCCTCAACCTCATGATAAAGAGAAGACAAAATAACAACCTTTGCTTATGCTGTTATACTTTCACAGATACACAATTTCATTAGATTTTCACAATATTCCTTTATGTCAGACAGGTTAAGGATTAGTCTCCCTATTTTAATAGGTGGGACTACAGAAGTAGTCTTAGAAGAAGAAATAATGGGACTTGCTCATGTTATTAAGATATATAGGGTATTGACTGTAACTGAGAGTTTCAAACACTTTGGCAAGAGCTCGTTTGTTGATCCTTTTAAAAGGATACCTTGCTGAAACTCCTTGCTCTCTCATACCGAAAGCTTTCTTACCATAAATGATTTGTTTTCCTGGTATAACACAATTCCAAAAGAGAGAAATAGACACTAATTCAACTGCTCTACCCTGTGCCAGGATCATGGAAACATTCACCTCCCATTCACAGAAATGTCTCAACTGCACTGGGCAAGCAAGAATTTACATTAATAATGAATGAACAGGTATTTGCCATCGGTCTCATCAATGCCTTGTATTTTATATATATTAAAATATTTAATTATATCAGCTTTACATTCTGGCACAGTAATGTAAGAATTTCTTCAAGGCAAGAGAGATAAGCACAAAGATTTATACATGAGGCTGTTCAACATAGCATTATTTATAATATATGAAATATTTGGAAGCAACTTATAAATGGCCTACACTGGGAATTTGTTAAATAAATTTTGGTGCCTTCCAATGATGGAACATCAGCCATTAAAAATGAAGTTTCTGAAGAACGACTAATGATATAGATAAATGGTCACTGTACAATATTAGGTGAGAAAAGCAGTATGTAAAATTACATGAACATTAAGATTAAATAAGGAGAAAAAATGTATGCGTGGAAAATGATTTGTAAGGAAAATTTCCAAGACTTTATCATTCCAATTTTAGTATATGTACTGCCAAAGTGAGCACAATTTCCAAGACTTTATAAAAAGATGTACTTCAGAATAGAGAGGTTGTAAATAATTCTTCCTTTTTTTCATATATTTCTGGGTTTTCATATTCCTACAATGAGCATTTATTAACTTTTAAAATAAGAAAATATAACAAATGCTAATTTTTGTTAAATTCCTTTTTATTTCTCACAATAGCCACTGTCAGTATTTAGGTCAGGGGACGTTAGCCCATTTTATAGATGGCACAATAATCACAGAGAAGCTAAGTCACTGCTAAGGTCACAGAGTGATTTAGGATCAACATAAGAATCAGGGCCCAAGTGTCCTCAGTCCCATTCTAACACCCCTTTTGCTTTGTGATATGGCCTTCACAGATGACTGCTTTTCTATTCCTTGTTCATGGTTTACTTTTAGCCCAGATACTTGCATAGTACACCATACTCATGCACATGTTCTTCAACCTCGTCTTCCAGGGTGTGCCCACGCAGATACTGACCTCACTTAGGGCCAAACCCCTGGGAAGAGCAGACTTCAGAGTAGGGGATGGGAGATGTAGATGAATCAAAAAGTATTTCATTTCCTGTAATCACAGCACTTTGGGAGGCCGAGGCAGGTGGATCACTTGAAACCAGGAGTTTGAGACCAGACTAGCCAACATGGTGAAACCCCATCTCTACTATATATACAAAAATTAGCCAGGTGTAGTGGCACACACTTGTAATCCCAGCTACTTGAGAGGCTGAGGCAGGAGAATCACTTGAATCCTGGAGGTAGAGGTTGCAGTGGGCCGAGACTGCACCACTGCACTCTAGCCTGGGTGACAGAGCAAGACTCAGTCTCAAAAAAAAAAAAAAAAAAAGTATTTCATTTCTATCTAAAGGGCCCAAAAGAGTGCCAGGCAGTTGGTAGGAACTTATTAAATAGTTTCTGATCTTTCTCCGTGGGCTGTTCTAAGCACTGTACCTAGCATAGCTGGCTTCTGACTTCCCGGGGAAGCCCAATCTTTGCTGCCCCTCCCCACACAGGAACAGCACCTCCTCTCCTCACAATCCAACAAGTCAAACTTCCTAAGGCAGTGATTCAGAACCGTTTGGGGTTATTTAACTTCTGAGAATCCGATGAAAGCTGTAGACCTTCCTCATAAAAATGCATGCAGGCTTACATCCACATCTCTGTTCATGATTCAAAGAGGTTTACAGACCTTCTGAAGTTAACCATGGGTCCCAGGCTTCCCGATCTCAGGGCACAGCTTGCCCAGGCAGTGGGAAAGCCAAGCCCCCTCTCATCAGAGCTCTATCCAGAGCTGCTTCTTCCCTTGCCCTTTCAGCTTACACGTTTCTGCTTCATTGAGCCCTAATCAGCTCCTCTCTGAGAGGTGACTCAGGGCAATTATCCACACTCCCCTCAACTCCCAGTGACCCATTGGGAGGAGAGGGGAAGTGACTTTCACAGAGTCATACAATGAGTCAGTGTGCAAGCCAAGACTAGATAGAATGTGGCATGTGGGGCTCCCAGGGCTATATTTAGGCTACTGGGAAGAGCTGCTTCTCACAGCAGGGTCTGGACAAAGGCAGGGTATAAACATAGTCACATGTTTACCCCAGCTCCAGGATTAGCAGAAAGAACACAGAATCTGGAGCTTAATCACCCCAAGCACTCCCTTCTTGCATCTCCAAAATGCTCAGGAGAAACTCCATCTTCATACTGCACAAGAAGAAACTGAGGTAATAGGAAGGAATGAAAAATTCCGAATTTCTGGCGTTAGCCTAACATTTGTCCTTAGGTCCACTGCAAACACAGGCAAAACTTCAGCCTGTCTATGTGTCAGGCGTGGCCCCTGGGATATCCTCCCACACCCCAGGACCTTGCACTAGAGGAAAGGGGCTTTGGCGTAGGTCAGTCAATGATATAAATTGGTGATCTGACTTCTCTTATAAAGCACACACACACACAGTCTTTAAGATATAACTGTGACACAACTGGAGACCCTTACTCAAGACCAGAGAGAAAGAAGCAAAAAGAACCTAGACATAAATGAGAACTATTTTCTAGATGAGCAGGGAGAAATCTGGCAAGTCATATTGATTAATAACAATAACTCCTACCCACCCTCACTGACCATCTCAACCGCATACCTAAAAGGGCCCCTGGGAATATTTCTGGAGTAAACCAGCCTCTGCAGTGATGTTCTGTAAAACATTCTGTGTGATGGAAATGTTCCATATCTGGGTTGTCCAATATGGTAGCCACTAGCACATGCGGCTCTTGAGCACTTCAAATGTGATTAGTGGAACTGGAGAACGGAATTTTTCCATCTTATTCATTTTGATTAATTTAAATTCCAATTTAAATTGCTTCCTGTGGCTAGTGGCTACCGTATTGGACAGCACAGCTTTAGAGGCTCTGAGGGGACATAAACTTCAGTAATTAATTAATTCTTTTATATGCCTGCTTAACCTTTCCAAATTGACTCAGAAAAAAATCCTAGGTTTGTTAGAAATCCCCAAAGGCTCTTTAGGGGTTGGAGGTGGCCAGAGTCTGAGTGGAAGAATCTGGTAAGGAAAAAAGGGAAGAGATCTCTTTGATCCATATGCTAAGGAGCCTTTCCTAAGAAAAAGGATATTATGGGCTGGGCACGGTGGCTCAAGTCTATAATCCTAGCACTTTGGGAGACAGACCAAGGCGGGTGAATTGCCTGAGCTCAGGAGTTCAAGGCCAATCTGGGCAACACAGTGAAACTCCATCTCTACTTAAATACAAAAAAAAAAAAAAGGCGGTGGGCGCCTGTAGTCCAGGTTATTCGGGAGGCTGAGGGCTGAGGCAGGAGAATCTCTTGAACCTGGGAGGTGGAAGTTGCAGTGAGCTGAGATTGCGCCACTGCACTCTGTCTCAAAAAAAAAAAAAAAAGGAAAGAAAGAAAGGAAAAAAAGAAAAGAAAAAGGATATTATGCCACCTCACATCCTGACTCATGCTCCAGGAAAGGACCCAAGGCAGGGGTCCAGTGTGCTAAGGATGCCCACTGCAGGAAGCAGGGAAGTAAATGTTCTCTCTAACTGGGACGATCCCAGCCAGAGAGTGCTGAGCAACCACACATACCTCAGTCCAGGAGAAATTCACTAGAGAGTTCTACCTATCTTCCACTGCCAATGTGACTGTCCCTGAATACAGAGCTCTGAATGGAGAAAAGGACAGGTCAACACTCCTTGGTGGATGTTGCCTTATACCAGTGTGAGTTAAAGAGGTACCATCTTTCATTTCGGGAAGCTAACTTGGTAATATGTATCAAAAGCCTTATTCAATGCACATATCCTTCGTTATAACAATTTTATTTCTGCAGGTTGGTTTTAAGAAATTAATTCAAGATACATATCTATTAGAATGGCCAAAATCCAGAACATGACAACACTAAATGCTGGTGAGGATTTGGAGCAACAGGAACTCTCGTTCATTGCTGGGCACAGCCACTTTGGGAGATAGTTTGACAGTTTCTTACAAAACTAAACATACTCTTACCATATAATCCAGCAACTGAGCTCTCTGGTATTTACCCAAAGAGTTGAAAACTTACATCCATACAAAAACAAGCACACGGATGTTTATATCATCTTCTATAATTGCCAAAACTTGAAAGCAACTGAGTTGGCCTTCATTAGAGGAATGAATAAACTGTGGTAAACCAGTAAATGAAATATTCCTTGCTAAAAAGAGAAAAGCTATCAAGCCATGAAAAGACGTGGAGGAACCTTAAATCCATATTGCTAAGTGAAGGAAGCCAGTTGAAAAGGCTACATATTATATGATTCCAATTGTATCACATTCTGGAAAAGGCAAAACTATGGAGAGAGTGAAAGGATCAGTAGTTGCCAGAGGTTAGGGAGAGGGAAGGATGAAAAGGTGGGACACAGAGGATTTTCAGGGCAGTGAAAATACTATATGATACTGTAATGAATATATGTCCTTATACAATGTTCAAACCCATAGGAAGTACACCACCAAGAGTGAACCCTAATGTAAGGTACAGATTTTGGGTGATAATGGTGTATCAGTGTAGGTTTATCTGTTGTAACATATGTACCATTCTGGTGGGGGATGTTGTAATTGGGAGGCTGAACATGTATGAGGGCAGAGGCCATATGGGAAATCTCTGTACCTTCCTTTCCATTTGGCTGTGAGCTTAACACTGCTCTAAAACAAATAGTCTTAAATATAATGAAATTGGACCCTATCTCACACCATAAAAAAGAAAGACATTAATTGAATTTGTATGAAGATTAAGGTACAAGGATGTTCATTTTAGACCTTTTATTGGAGCAAAAAATATTGTAAACAATCTAGATGTACCATAAGAGCAGACTGTTAAATTATGGAAGCTTTGTAAAATAGAATATTCCTTGCCTGCCACATCTAAGTCATCAGAGCAAGTTCTCCATTACCTCCAAAATAGATTCTGATTCTGTTCATTACTCTCCGTCTCAATGGCCACCATTCGAGAACAATGCCTCACCCTCCTTCATCTGGATACTAAACATCCTCCTAACTGCTCATCCTGCTCCAGCTTCTACTCCTTTGATCCATTCTTCACATAGCAGTCAGAGCTGTCTGCTTTGCTGACTGGCTAGCTAGCTAACCATTTGTTTAAAGTATTGAAAGCACCCATAAACCTACCATATTTGGCCCCTATCCATGCCATGTCCTAACGCCTCCCATGCCAGGCAGCCATCAACCTGAATCCTCACTCCCTTGCTTTCCTTTTCATATAGTGTTATTGCATCTATAATAATTCCTAAATATACATATTTTTAAAGTTTAAAAAACTTAATAAAAATAATATGTGGCATGCAAGTTTTGCACTTAGTGGTATTTGTTAAGATTCATGCATATTGTTGCATGTCACCACAGTTCGTTCATTCAAACAGCTGTGTAATATTTCACTGTAGTTACGGACTTAGTTCATTCAGTCTTTTGTTGATGGGCATTGAAGAGTTTTTCCTAGGTTTTTATTATTATGAATGATGCTGTTATGAACATTGTGATCCATGTCTCTTATTGTATATGTGCAAGAATTTCTGTTGGATATATATCTAGGCATGGAATTTCTGCATTTTAGGGTATATAAATATCAAACTTTGTTTGCCAAACTGTTCACCAATTTACGTTCCCACTAGCAATATTTTATTTTATTTTGAGACAGAGTCTCGCTCTTATCACCCAAGCAGGAGTGCAGTGGCACGGTCTCGGCTCAGTACAACAACCTACGCCTCCTGGGCTCAGTTGATTCTCCCACCTCAGCCTCCCAAGTAGCTGGGACTATAGGTGCACACCACTACACCAACCTAATTTTTGTATTTTTGTAGAGACTGGGTTTCGCCATGTTGCCCAGGCTGGTCTCAAACTCCTGGGCTCAAGTGATCCGCCCAACTTGGTCTCCCAAAGTGCTGGGATTATAGGCGTGAGCCACAGTACCCAGCACCCACTAGCAATTTTGAAGAGATCCTATGGATCTAACTTCTTTCCAACACTGGTATTATCAAACTGTTAAAGTTTGCCAAGCAAATGGGTGCTAAAAGTTATCTAATTGTATTCTTAATTTGCATCTCCCTGATCACTAATGATGTTAAACATCTCTCCATGTTTTTATTGATCTTAAGTGTTTCCTGTTCTGTGAAATGCTTATTTGCCCATTTTTTAAAAATTGGGTTGTTTGTGCTTTTCTTACTAATTTGTAAGAGTTGTTTTGTGTGTATTCTTAATCTTTTGGTGGTGTGTGTGTTGCAAAGACCTTTTACCAGTCTGTAAATTGTCTTTTCACTGTCTTTAAGGGGTCTTTTGTTATATAATAATTCTCAGCAGGGCGTGGTGGCTCATGCCTGTAATCCCAGCACTTTGGGAGGCCAAGGTGGGTGGATCACGAGGTCAGGAGTTCAAGACCAACCTGGCCAAGATGGTGAATCCCCATCTATACTAGAAATACAAAAATTAGGCTGGTGTGGTTGGGGGGGCACCTATAATCCCAGCTACTCAGGAGGCTGAGGCAGAGAATCCTGGAGGCAGAGCTTTCAGTGAGCCAAGATCGCACCACTACACTCCAGCCTGGGTGACAGAACAAGACTCCATCTCAAAAAAAAAAAAAAAAGAAGCTCAATATTAATATGGTCAAATGTATCCGTTTTTCTTTTGCAGTCAATATTTTTGGGTCTTGTTTAAAAATATTTCCCTACTCAATTTATGAAAGATAATCACCTATATTTTCTACTAAAAATGTTTAAGTTATGGGGTATTTTTACATTTCATATTATTATCATTATTATTAATATAACTATTATTTGAGACAGAGTTTCACTCTGTCACCCAGGCTGGAGTGCAGTGGCACCATCTCAGCTCACTGAGTGTGTGCCACCAAGCCTGGCTAATTTTTGTATTTTTTAGTAGAGAAGAGGTTTCACCATTTGGGCCAGGCTGATCTCAAACTCCTGACCTCTGGTGATCTGCCCACCTCAGCCTCCCAAAGTGCTAGGATTACGGGCATGAGCCACTGGGCTGACCTACATTTCCATTCTTAAACCATCTGGAGTTGACTTTTTGTATAGGATGTGAGCAGGGATCCAGTTTCATTTTTTTGCATGTGATTTTTTTTTCCAGTTCCATGTACTATATCATTCTTTATTTCCCTACTGATTTGACATTCTACTTCTATCATTTACAGAAGTTCCATATCTATGTGAGGCTGTTTCTGAGCTTTCTAATATATTTTACTGGTCAATTTGTTTTTCCTTGTGCCCAAACCACGTTGCTTCAATTACTATAAGTTCATAATAAGTCCTGATATTTGGTAAGGCAAATCTTCTCTCCCTACTTTTCTTTTTTCAGTATGTTAAAATCCTTACCAGGTAACATAAAAAATGCTATAGGTCAAATAGGGGAGAATTGCTATCTTTATGATATTAAATTCTCCTATCTATGAATGTGTTATCTCCCTTGATTTATTTAGTACTCCCTTAATATCTCTTAATGAAATTGCACATTTTTTAAGTAGAAGACGTGCAACGTTTGTTAGATTTATTTTTAAGTATTTTATTTTCTCTGGTAGTATTTTAAATGTGTCTTCTCTTTAATTATGTGTTTTAGTTTGCTGTTGGTATATATAATGTAAATTACTTTTACATATTCATCTTATATCAAGCTAACTGACTAAATTATCCTATTACTGCTAATAATTTATCTATGTATTGTTTTGAGTTTTTTATGCAAATAATGATGAATAATGCCAATATGACCATTTAATTTCCTCTCTTCTCATTCTTTTGTCTCTCATTTCTTTTTCTTGTCTTTTTGCACTGATGATAGGGGGACCTTTGTTTCATTCCTGGTTTTAAAGTGACTGCTTCCAACATGTCCTGACTGAGAAAGATGTTTGCTCTAGTGTTTTCATAGTTGCTCTTGTTGGTTAGAAGTTCCCCTTCATTTCATTTATCATGAATAATTGTTGATTTAAGAAAACCTTTTTCATAGCTAAAATAACAAGGATATAGAAAACAGCCTAAAAATAGAACTTAATTATTCTAAGCCAAACACCTTTGTACCACTACCCATGAAAGGAGACAAATCAACCATGCCAAAACCCTCACGTGTCCCTTCCCAGCTGTAAGCCCCTCCTTCCTTCTGCCCAAGAATAACTGCTCTGTTGACTTTTTGGTAATCACCTCCTTGCTGTTTTCTCATAGTTCTCTCACCCAACCATGAATCTCTAAACACTGTGGTTTGGTTTTGCCTAATTTTTAGTATGTCTTTTGGGTCTCCTTCGATCTATAGGTTGTTCCTCCATCTTTTTTTTTTCTTGTTGCAATCCATTTGGTAAAGACACCAGATTACTTGTTGTGTGGTGTTTTCCTCTGTTGTGTGTTATTTTTATCCAAGGTTTCTTTGAATACAATGCGATGATTGTATTTGTGTGTGGTGTGTGTGTGGTGGGGAGGGGAAGGTTCTCTCTTTTGTTAATAAGGTAAATTACCTTTATGGAGAACAATATTCCTAAAACAAATCAGATCATATCATTTCCCTCTAATGGCTTCTCATTGACATTAGGATAAAATCCAAAATTTTGACCATGGGCTATGAGGCCCACAAGAGCCCCACAAAAAGTCTCATCTACATCTACCTCTCTGATTTAATACACAGTTTCCCTCTTCCTCACTGCCACAGTGAGGAAGTGGCTTTGTTTTCTTGAGCCACAGTGGCTTTCTTATGATTTCTCAAACATGCCAAGTTCATTCTCAAGCTTTGGCCATTAGCTATTCTCTCTTCCTGGAATGCTTTTTCCTAATCTTTACATGGGAGCTCCCTAGTATCGTTAAAGCCTCAGCTCATGATCTCCTTCCTCAAAAGATCTTTCTGGACCATCCAATCTAAAATACTCAGTCGCACATCATTGTTTTAATAACCCTTATCAGTATCTGGAATTATCCTGCCCATTTATTTGATTTTCATCTTGCCCCAGCCCATAGTGTAAGCTTTATGCAAGTCTTGTTCACTGTTTTATTTGGAATCCCTAAATTAGTTCCTGGGACAGTATAGGTCCTCAATAAATGTTTGTTACATCAAAATTATATTACAGGAAATTATCTATGAACAGGTAAAGATATTCAAACCATGTTAAGCTGATAAAAGGAGTATGTATCAGTGATATGATTTTATTTTTGTTAAAAAATACACATGTGTGTGTCTCTGAATCCGTATGGTCAAATATATGAAAGGATGCAAGCCAAAGGTAAACAGCAGTCATCACTATTACTGGTATTTATGTTATTTTGCTTGTCTGTCTTTTCTGTCTTTTTACTTCTTTGACAGGCACATATTGTGTTTACTATATAAAAAACTAACCTTATTATAATGAAAGAACAATTTCTTTCCTTTTTAAAAATGTATGATTTATTTGAGAGAACACAGATTCCCTAAATAGCCCAGGAACTCATTTACATTAGCATATGTAATTATCAAACAACACATAGTAAGTATATGCCCATTTCTATCCTGGGTGCCATAAGAATGATACCTGCATTTATTTAGTCACTTTATTCTGCTTTGTTCCAAAAAAAGAAATTGTTGTGGTTCATAAGAAGGTTGTTCTCATTTCATCTATTTAGAGACATGAGACACATGAATACAAGGGCAAACTCTTATTTGAGAACAATCGCAAACTCTTCATATTTGGTAGCTGTGTCTTATTCAGCTTCGTACTCCCCTAGAACCTATCAGTGGCTTACCTGGAACACTGGTGCTTACTGAAAGCTAGTGGAATTAAATGGTACAGCATATGTGATATCACAGCGTGGTTCTGGATAAAATGCCAACTAAAGTGAAATAGGGAGTTGTTGTTTAATGGGTATAGAGTTTCAGTTTTTCAAGATAAAAGAGTTCTGAAGATCTGTTGCACAACAATATAAACACATGACACTACTGAATTGTATACTTAGAAATAGTTAAGATGGCAAATTTTGTGTTGTGTTCTTCACTATCACTTTTTTAAATCCCAAATGAAGTGGTCTAGACTGGTATAGAAGATAGTGCTAAAAGAGTTGAGCTCAAGAGAAATCACTGTGCACTCAAGAGGTCTGGGTAAGACTTCAAGAGGAAGCACTGAGTTGGCCTAGGAAAGGAGAGTAGAACTGGGTTCCACAAAAGGAAGGAGGGTGATTCAGAGAGGGGTATGCAGAAGCCAGCCTGCAAATGTATTTGGGGCCAGTGAAAGGATGGATTGGCTCTGATGAAATGGGCTTTAAGAAGATGAGGAGATGGAGGGAGGTTGTGAAGGGGGGTTGGGTCAGAATGTGAAAGGCCTTGGAGGCCAGCCTGAGGAGTCTGAACTTCAGCCTAGAGGCAATGAGGAGAGATAAAAGGTTGTAGATTTGAGAAATGTGTGATAAAAGGGGTACTTTTAAAACATACTAATTAGCATTCAAATTGTAATATAGTACACATTAACCTCAAATCTGCTGAAAGAGAAGGAAAAGGAAGCACCCAAACCTCCTAAAGTGACATTCAGATGACAGCTATTGCTGAGACAGACAGTCTAGACCAAATAGGTCATCTGAATAAGCTTTTCAGGGAACAGAGACCCTGCCCCCCACCACTAACGCAAGAAGATGAATTCTATCACTCTTGTCTCATAACCTTTTCCCAGAGAGGCTCAGAATGGCAAAAGCACCTTTTTCTTCCTGGCACTCTAATTAGGTAGACAGTGGGCAGCAGCGATTTCCTGACTAAAATGCAAAGTACGAAGAAAGTGGATTTTAAAAAAAATAGAGCTGCCACAGATGCAGACGGGCAGTTCAGCCCCAGATGCTGCATTCCGGGGAAATATGCGGGTTCTCACAACTAGAAGGAAGAAGCACTTAGAGGCTTCTTCCCAGGCATTGCTCTTTAGACCAGGAGTGGGCAGGCTCCCCAGTACCTCCTATCTCAAGCAAGCCAACTTGTCTTCAGAAAGTGAGGACCAGAGTGAGCTGTGGGCAATATTTCCCACAAAATAAGGGACATGTGACTCCACTGGACTTGTCCACCTACAGGTATTATGGGGCATTCCAACTCTCTTATTGAAAAAAAGGAGGGCTGGGCATGGTGACTTATACCTGTAAGCCCAGTGCTTTGGGAGGTTGAGGAGGGAGGATCTATGGAGGCCAAGAGTTCAAGACCAACCTGGGCAATAGCGCAAGACTCTATTTCTACACACAAAAAATAAAAATTAGCATGGTGGCATGTGCTTGTAGTCCTAGCTACTCAGGAGGCTGAAATAGGAGAATGGCTTGAGTCAAGGAATTTCAGGCTACCATGAGCTATGATCACACAACTATACTCCAGCCTGGGTGACAGAGCAAGACCCTGTCTCTAAAAAAAGAAAAAAGAAAGAAAAGAAGGGAAAACATCAGAAAGTTATTTATTTATTTCATCCTCAAATGAATATGCACAGAAGGTTATTTTATTTACAAGTTAATGCACACGTAGCAAAAATCAGAAAATGAGTAAGCAAAAAGAAGATTTTAAGAAGCCATGTTTTAATTTGTTACTATGTTAACAAATATAAATGGACTCATACTGTACATACTACTTTGGAACCTGATTTTTTTCAATGAACAACCTATTGTGAATATTCTTTGATGTCGATAAATAAACTTCTGCAAAAATGATGCGTGATGGCTACAAAATATTCCGCAATACAGGGAATATGGGAGACCATAGTCTATTTAACCAATGCCTCATCACTGGATACTTAAGTTGTTCCTAATCTTTGGCTATTATGAACAATATTATAATGAACATCTAGGAACAAAATAACCTTGTCTCCAGGATCCTTACATTGTTGTCATTGTTGAACGTGCAATAAAGTCTTACCACAAAGAGAGATACCCATAAACTTGTTGTAAAGAAAACACGTACCTTCAGGGACCTGACTGAAATCTCATTTCTTCCAAAAGGCTTCTCTTAACCAGATCCATCCAAAGTGCTTTCTCTCTCCCAGGTACTCTGATGCCCTGCTTAGCAGGCCTGACCTTCACACCTGTCTAGTGTGGTCTTTGCCACATATGCTCCTTGTCTCTCCAAGTATAACATAAGACCCTTGAAGGCAGAGATCACATCAATTACCTCTTTTAGTCCCCAAATGATGGCACATGTAATTAGCTCTTAAATGTTTGTTAAATCATTTCATTTAAAAGATTGAGGGGGTGGCCAGATGTGGTGGCTCAAGCCTATAATCCCAGCATTCTGGGAAGCCGACGGGGGTGAGGGGGCAGATTGCTTGAGTCCAGGAGTTCAAGACCAGCCTGGGTAACATAGTGAAACCCTGTCTCTACTAAAAATACAAAAAGTTAGCTGGGCATGGTGGCACCCATGCCTGTAGTCCCAGCTACTCAGGAAGCTGAGGTGTGGGGATCACCTTAGCTTGGGAAGTCGAGGCTGCAGTGAGCCAAGATCGCACCATTGCACACCAGCCTGGGCAACCAGACTGAGATCCTGTCTCACACACAAAATAAATAAATAAAAATAGAAATAAAAATAAAAGAAAAGCTTGAGGGGAACATGGAGGAGAAATGCTGCAATTTTAATTAAGACTAATGGGTAGTCACTGGGAAAGAGGAACCAGAAAAAAACCCACCCTTCCTTTACCCACCCAGAGGCACTACTAAAGCTCAGCACTCTGCCTTTGACCCGGCCTCATCTCTTTGGCCCTAAACAATCAAAATTCTGACTATAACTCAAAGAGCAGCAGGAATAACTGGAATAATCTTATGAAGACCATCTGATACCTGGTCTGCGAGCGCTGGCTCTAAGGGTTTAAGTAGTAAGCTGCCTTTATCTTCAAACAGTACTTTACATGCTCTTTAGTGAAAGAGGGAAGAGCAAAGGTCAGCAATACAGGTCTGCCCCCAAAGGTTAAGGGAAGAAACCACTGTCTAATCCTAGACTAAGGACAGGCATGGCAGAGCTGACTCTGCTGTATGGGGCATCATCTGGCAAATAGCAGAAATAAATAGAAACTAGCTCCCAGGGCCAAGGGCTCAGGAGTCAGTGAGGACACCCTCACTTAGCCCTCAATGGGCCCTAGAATGAAGCAAATTCCTGGGAACAGCCAGTATGCGAATCCTGCTTATCAAGAAGGTAGAACTTCCGAGCCTGCTGCCTACAGGCTGAGGTCTATCACAGATGGACATGGTTCCCCTCTCCATGGAGCCTGGAACTAAGGGAGGGTCATGGGTCAGGATTCCAGCAGGGGAGGAGACAGTTGCCCTGAGGATTGCCCCTCTAGGTAAAGTAGGAAGCTTTTGTTAAACACTTGCTCTGGCTAGACCTGGGCTCAGAGGAGTGGGGTATGTGGGACCTGGGTCCTCCCTTCACAGAGTTATAATCTGGCTAGGAGTCCAAAGTGAGAGATAGAACAAAGAACAAAAATACGCTGTTTCTACATTGGTGGGAAGGGGTGGGAGTGGAGGTGTGGAGTCAAAAGTCAAAGACTCTAGATTAGAAGTCAGGAGGCCTTGGTTCTAACTCTCTCTGTTACCAGTGAAAAATGACACCATCTTGGGTAAATCACTTAACTTCTTTGGGCCTCTAGTATCTACCCTGGAAAGATGAAAGACCAATCCCAATACTCCCCACAGAAGAGGAGGTCAGAACACTGTTCTGAACAAAACCCCAGAAGGCTGCAAAAATGCCTCTGTTATGGTCAACATTTGTATATCCAGACCAACCCAAGGCCAAGAAAGCCCTGGAGGGCCGGCCATGTGACCATCTCAAGTATACTCAGGAAGCCTGTGTTCGCATCTACTGGCAGATCAACCCCAGACCAAAGCCACACAAGATCTGCTCCACTTCCAAACTGGGACCCAATCTAGCCATGGGGCTGCAGCTGAAGATGGCCTGCCTCACGCCTTCTGCTCTTCTCATTCCTTCGAATTCTCCAAGTTTGGTCTCTACTAGTGATGTGGAAAGAAGTACAGAACTCTAGTCACCCAAAGTAGAGAATCTCAGTGCTCAAGATGCCCAATGCTTGCTCCTGACGAGTCTGAAAATATTATGAGCTTAGAATTATGAGTCAGAATGTTGCAATTGGCTGAAAACAAACAAACAAACAAACACTATCTACCATCCAAGGCAAAGAACCATACTGTTACTTGAAATATGGGTAAGACTAGAGAATTATAGGAATAGGGGAAGATAGGAAGAGGAGTTAAGACAAGGGAAAAAACTTGCTCGAATCAGTGAAACAAAGAAGCCTTCTAAATTTCCTAGATTATAGCAGAAGACTCTGATCAATGTATCACAAGCCCCTCGGCCCACCTCCTCTTTCAGCACAGCTGTCCTATGTGAGCTCAGATCCACTTCCTGCTCGAAAGTCACACCTCAAACACACAACCCTCTAGGGACTTCACTGTCCTAAGGACAAGGCTTAGCCAGTGGGGGACAGAAGCTAGCTGGAGTACCTCATCCTTCAAGCAGACAACTCCATGAGGCATTCTGTGTCATTCTCATGAAGTTCTGGTGCAACTGAGTCCCCATTGCACACAGTAGGAACCTTAATAATACACCCTAATGTCAGCTTATCCTCTATCCCTGCCTCATTCACTTTATGCTGTTTCCTCATTCCCGCTTCCTGCAATTACCTCTCAAACTATCTGCACCCGATTCTTGCATTAGATTCTGCTGTCTGGTGAATCCAACCCAAAATATCAGTAGAGAATCTGGTGCTTACAAACTGGTTAGAAGTTCTATGGTGACTTAGCATCTTTTCTCAAGGGATGCCAAGTTGCTCTGAAAAGTTTTCTCCATAATGCACCAGCCTCCTCATTAATCCACCAGGTCCAGTTATTCACTCAATGGCAAACCTGGCCTGCATTACCCTATCCAGCAACCCTCATGGAATGAGAGAAGGGACCAGACGTTCTCTGTTCGTACTTGGTAGCACTTTGGAATCATTGCTCAAGAAGAACGATTATAGTACAGCTTCAGTCTCATTTTCCCCAGTGTGCACTGTTCCATGCTGAGCTCCACCAAACATCGGTCCCTCCTGGAAGAACAGTCTTTTCAAGGAGCATCGTTTCACTTTTGAAAGAGGAGAATCACAGGAGAGAAATTATCCAAGGAGAATCACAGGAGGGAAATTATCCAGACTATATGGGAAATACACTCTGGGTGAGAACATTTCAGTGCTTAGGGTGGGTGCCCCAATGTATACCCACCCAGAGGGAGCCTGGGGAAATCTGACATTCATGTGTGCCACACACAAACACACACATGACATGCTGAGGGGAAAACAAGCAGGAAGAAACATCAAACTATTAGTCAGAGCTCTCACTAAGTGATGGGATTATGGGTTATTTTTATTCTTTTCTGTATACTTTTATGCATTTTCTTTTTATTTATTTATTTATTTATTTTTTGAGATGGAGTCTCGCTCTGTTGCCCAGGCTGGACTGCAGTGGCGCGATCTTGGCTCACTGCAAGCTCCGCCTCCCGGGTTCACGCCATTCTGCCTCAGCCTCTCGAATAGCTAGGACTACAGGCGCCCACCACCACGGCCGGCTAATTTTTTGTATTTTTAGTAGAGATGGGGTTTCACTGTGTTAGCCAGGATGGTCTCGATCTCCTGACCTCGTGATCCGCCCTCCTCGGCCTCCCAAAGTGCATTTTCTACAATGAATGTGTAATACTCTTAGGTTTTTAATTACAAAAAAACAACATTGGTCTCTTCTACACTATGATATCCACAGAGCCCTAAAAATGACCTATAAATGCCCACGGATTCAGTTAATGGGGTAATCTGAGACAACAGCAGAATCTAGATCTTGTGTCTGGAGGTTCTCAGACAAGATATGTGGAAACACAAAATATTATCATTATCAGGCATCGTCTCCCTTAAAACTTGGTCTTTCAGAGGAAGTGAAGCACAGAACTGTGAGTCAATTGCCTACACACCTCTGTGCTTGAACTCTGGCATTTAGCAGTACCACCCCTCCCTTCCTCGAGCTTCTGCCCTACCCTTCCAGCTTTCCCTGCTGCAGAGGCATGGAGGACAAGGCTTAGCACTCTGGCCACCCCAGGGACTTAGGCATCCTGCCAAACAGGGAGAGGACTGAAGGGCAGCAGTCGGTGAGCCAGGGAGCCCCTGAACCAAGCCAGTTGTTAAGTAGGCGTGAGAACCCATCAGCTGGAAACACCGAAGGCGGGCAGGCAGGCGGAATGATTCTGGGTGAAGGAACATTGTAAATGTTGTCACCCAAAATAGAGCTGAGCTGAACTTGGCTCTCAGGCATTGCATGCCTCCTTCCTGCTGTCTGTCGGCTGGCTCTCTTCGGAGCCCTCGAAAATGTTCCCCAGGCACCACACCTCCTCCTGCTGCAGCCAGGATTGGCTTTGTCTGCACTATTACTCTGGAAGCCGAAAGCAGTGGGAGGAGCAGCTCTCACCTGGAGCATCAGGAGTCAGCCCTGGGGACAGACTCAGTCCCTCCTGGCCCAGCAGCCATACAAATTATATAAGCCAGGCACCAGGGGACTGGAGGAGGTCAAAGGCAGACTCTACCCAGATGATTAACATGGACCTCCTCATCTCTACTAACATCACCTCCTCCCTCCCTGCTCCTGCTTACCCCAACACCCAGCCCTACTCTTCTTTCTCTGTTCCACCCATCACCCAAGGCAGAAACCTCAGCATCATCTTCAATAAATCGTTCTCTTATCCCACTTGTCATTACTCACCTAGATGTACTGACTCTCCCTTCAAATTCTCTCTCCAATCCATTTATTTTTTACTTCTTTTCTTTTTTACAGCTTCTGATGTACTTCAGGCCTTTATCATCTTTTCCCTGCATTCCTACAGGAACTTCCTAACTGCTCTCCCTAGCTTCAATCCATTCTAATCCATCTCTGTCAACATCAGATGTGATGGTTTCAATCCCTTCTCTTCAAAAACTTCAGTGGCTCCTTACCACCTACAGAATGACATCAAACTGTAACATAGGACTCAAGGTCCTTCTCGATCTCTCTGTGACCTACTTTGATAGCCTTGTCTTCTGCCTTTTCTCCACCCTCACGCCCCATATTCTAGCTACATCAGACCTCTCAGAGTTCCCTGGATTTTCCAGACCCAGTTCAGAAAAGACCTGTGACACGAAGCCTGCTGCTGCAGGCCCTGCTGCTGGACTCCTCTCCCTCTGATCTCCCATCGGTATCCATACCATTTATTTGGCACTTGGCTCATCCAGTCGGGTAGAGCTTGTTTTCCTTTGTGTCCTCATAACTAGCCTAAAAAAGCTTGAAAGAAGAAATAGTTTCTGGCATATTTGTTTGTCCTTACTACCTACCACAGTGCCCCATACTTGAGAGTATTTAATATACACCTACAGCTTATGATGGTGATAACATTCATTTTCTTTTCACACATGGGTATCTCATACCCCAACCAAATTATAAGCAATTTGAAAATACAGGTCATGTCTTAACTTATCTTTTATCCTCCAAAACATATAGCATTATACCTTATATGCCTCAGGAAGCAACTAATAAATATAAAGCCCAATTACAAAAGCAGATATAATTCATTCCACAAGTAATTATTGAGTACCTGCTATTTGCCAAGCACTATTCTAAATAGTAGAGATGTGAGCTGGGCTTGATGACTTATGTGTATAATCCCAGCACTCTGGCAGGGCAAGGCGGGAGGATCGTTTGAGGCCAGGAGTTCAAGACCAGCCTGGGCAAAATAGCAAGAACCTATCTCTACCAAAAAAAAAAAAAAAAAAATGGCCAGACATAGTGCCATGTACCTGGAGTCTTGGCTACTTGAGAGGCTGAGGCTATAGAATCACTTAAGCCCAGGAGTTTGAGGCTGCAATGAGCTATGATCCCTGCACTCCAACCTTGGTGACGGAGTGAGATCCTGTGTCTAAAATAGTAAATTTTTCAAATTAAAATTAAAATAAGGAGGCCAGACATAGTGGCTCAGGCCTGTAATCCCAGCACTTTGGAAGGCCAAAGTGGGAGGGTTCCTTGAGCCCACGAGTGTGAGACCAGCCTGGGCAACATAGGGAGACCCCTGTCTCTACAAAAAATAAAAATATTAGCCGGGCCTGGTGGCATGAGCCTGTGGTCCCAGCTACTCAGCAGGCTGTGGTAGGAGGGTCACTTGAGCCTGGGAGGTCAAGGCTACAGTGAGCCATGATCACGCCAATGTACTCCAGCCTGGGTGGCAGAGAAAGACCCTATCTCAAAAAATAATAATAATAAAGTAAATAAATAAATATTAGAGCTGTGATGGGGAAAAAAGACAAAAATTTT
Organism: Piliocolobus tephrosceles; assembly: GCF_002776525.5. Lineage (NCBI taxonomy): Eukaryota > Metazoa > Chordata > Mammalia > Primates > Cercopithecidae > Piliocolobus > Piliocolobus tephrosceles. The sequence continues at coordinate 177,833,905 of NC_045437.1, forward strand.
TGTCCTCTTGGAGTCTACAATTCTAGTGGAAAGAGATAAACATCATTCATAAGAAAAGTTGGTAAATATCATGTCAGATAATGATAAGAGCTGAGGTGAAAAATAAAACAGAGTAGGGTTGAGAGGGTTATGGGGTTGCAATTTTAGATAGGATAGCTGGGAAATCCTCCTTGAAAAGGCAGAATTTGAGTGGGTGAAAGAAGTAAGGAAACGAGCCACACAGATTTTTAGGTTAAGCATATTCCAAGTAGAGTGAACAATAAATACCAAAAGCTGGAGACAGGAACATGTCTGACAGTTTCAGAAAATAACAATAAAGGCCAAGTTGGAGAAAGCAGAACTGAAGGGAGAAGGTAGGAGCCGGAGTCAGAGAGGTCACAGACCAAAACATGCAAGTGACCCTTCAGTCATCAATTCTGGGTGAGAAAGAAAGCTCTCTGAGGTTTACAGCAGGAGAATCACACGAGCTTTTTTTATTTGTCGGTCAGATTGCTGTGTTCAGAATAGACTGAAGAGGGGCAAGGGTGGAAGCAGAGAGACCAATTTGAAGGCTATTAAAACAACTAGGCAAGAGATAATGGTGTCGTAGACCAACTGGATAATTGGGGAGGTGATGAGAACTAGTTGGATTCTGGATGTATGTTGAAGGTAGAATGTACAGGATTTGTAAAAGGGTTGGATGTAGAGTGAAAGAAGAGGAGAATCTCAGATGGCTCCAAGATTTTTGACCTGAATAACTGGTCTTAACATTTTTTGAACTGGGGAAGATTACAAGAGACATTCAGGCAATTTTTTTTCCCATCAACTGACAAATTCTCCTTTTCAGCTACAGTGCCTGGCAACATAAGAGGTACTAAATGTGCTTCTTCATAAATTGACCAATATAGATCACTGATCAGAAAAATCATGCTCAAGACAAGCTGCTACTTCATCAGTGGGAGTCCTGACTAAAGAAATGCAAATAAAACAAGATGTAATCATACAGAGATAGAAAGAGATGCAGAGCGTGGTAGTCAGAACAATGCTCCCCTCCCCCAATATGTTCATCTCATAATTCCTGGAACCTGTAAGTATTTTACCTTACAGGGCAAAAAGGACATTGCAGATGTGATTAAATTAAGGATACTGGATTATCTGAGTGGGCCCACTGTAATCACAAGTTTCCTTGTAAGAGGGAGGTAGGAGGATTAGAGTCAGAGAGACAGGGGTTGGAAGACACTACACTGCTGGTTTTGAAGATGGAAAATGGAGCCAAGGAATGCAGGTGACCTCTAAGAGCTGGAAAAGGCAAGAAAACAAATTCTCCCATAGAGCCCCCAGAAGGAACACAGTCTTGCCAGCACCTTGATTTGAGCCCCCCCAGTAAGACTGATTTTGGATTTCTGACCTCCAGAATTGTAAGATAATGAATCTGGGTTGCTTTAAGCCACTAAATTGTAGCAATTTGTTGTGGTAATTTTTTCAGCACTGTGGTTAAAAAGGGGAGTTCGTCACTAGAGTAAAAAATTCCCTGGATGCCATCTGTAGTCTTCTCCTAATTCAAAAAACAGCAAGACCAGTTGTTCAAGTCAAAAATCTTGAAACCATCCTGGATTCCTCCTTTCTTCTCTTACTCCACATCCAATTCTTTCACAAATCCTGTAAGTCCTACCTTCAACATACATCCAGAATCAACTTCACATCACCTCCCCAATTAGCTACTTGCCCAAGCTACCATTATCTCTTGCCTAGTTATTTTAATGGCCTTTAAATAAACTAAGTAATTTTCTATTTTTGATAATTATACTGTGGTTCTGTAACATGTTAATATTAGGGAAAGTTGGGTGAGGAGTGTACAGGAACCTTTTGTATTATTTTTGCAAATTTTCTGTGAGTGCTAGTAGGAAACTAATACACACAGGTATGAAATAAACAGATCATATTTTAGAAACAGCTATTGCTCTTGAGTAAAGACTTCATCAAGGAATGATATGTCTTATTAAGATCATTCTCTAGCTCTATCAATACAGTATTCTACAATTAATCAATGTAGAAGGTACTTGGGCAGTAGAAAACCACCATCAGGCAAATACCACAAACAACTTTTGCAGACAAGACCTACCAATGGGTGCTAAAATTAGTGGCCAAAGTTGGAAGAGAAAAAGGATCTGCACAGTCTTAAAGTATGTCCTCCAAGATATTTTTTTAAACTATAAAGAGTAAGATAGTTACAGTGGAGAAATTCAGCAGATACCACCTAACCACCTGTTCAAGATTATTGTCACTAGTAAGATGCCCTGGGAAAGACACAGTATCATTTCTGAATGAATCTCACCAAAAAGGCATAAGTTCACTTCAATAATGAGAAAACATTAGACAAACTCAAACTGAGGTACAGTATATTCTCCAAAATAACTAATCAACACTTGTCAAAAGTGTCAAGATCATGGAAGGCAGGGAAAAACTGAAAAATTATTACAAATTAGAAGAGACAAAGGAGGAATAATGACTAAATGCAACGTGGGATCCTAGGTAGGCTCACGGAACAGAAAGGACACAAGTAGAAAACTTGTGAAATTCAAATAAGGCTTATAGTTTAGTTAATAGAATTGTACCAATATTAATTCCTAGTTTTGATCATTGCACTATGGTTATGTAAGGTGATAATATTAGGGAAATTGGGTAAGGTTTGTACAGAAACTCTCTGTGCTATTTTTTGCAGCTTTTCTGTGAATCTAAAATTAATTCCAAAAAATGTTTAAAAAGAAAGATTATATTAAATCTACCATTGATTAAACACCATTCTGTAACTTAACATCTTTCCCTTGGCTTCACCTGTAAAACAGAATGAACCTGACATCTTCTTAGGGGATGTAGAATTGGGTGGATTTCCCCATCTTCCCTAAAAAATGTCTATTAGGTCTTGAGCTCCCTGGGGTCAAAAGTGAGGATTTGAAAGGGAAAGCCCCAAAACTTTAAGTATCTGTCTTCCCATATATAAGAGCTCCTCCTGTGAACATCAAAGGACCTGATAATAGGTCTGACATTGCCATTAATGACATCTGTCAGTTCACCAGAGACCTCTACTCTCAGTTCCACTGCTAGAGAAAGGTGGTCAGGGACTAGAAGCTGGTGCTTCCCCATACTCTCATGCCTCAGCAGCGTGGCAAAACCAACACTGATCCTCCTCCCCAGCATTATGAACATAGACTGGTCATGCTTCTACTCACAGCACTATGCTTCTGTCTGACAGTGTCTGCCTCCACAAGAAGGAAGCAAACTTTTGGTCTCACAACCTGTCTCTCTAGCTGCATCACTGCCAGCCTCTGTATACTTTCCAATCCCCACAGTGAATGTACTCTTGGACAGAGATAGCCATGGCAAGAGTGCTCGTGGTCATCAAATTCTCCGCAGGGCCATCAAAGTCATGTCCAGGACTGCATGGAGCCAATATCTCAGCTACCACGTGTCCACTTTGTTGCCCAGTCTAGCCCCAGCTCCTCAGGTATCTCAAGCTCATGTCTAAGCTCATGTCATTTGCCAAGAGTGCCTAGAATGCATCTTGGAGCTTGGGGAAATGCATAGGAGGGGGTAGGGTTCAGGGAAGGGTGCAGGGAGGGATGCACTGACACTAGAAATAGCTTCTTCTAGCTAACTTCACCTTAGATGTGATCCTGTATGCCTTCTACAAAGGCCACTGGATTCCTACTCTAGAAGACTAGATACCAAAGACGTCTAGGTCAAAGGCTCTGAAAAATCAGTGCTCCCATCAGAAGACCAGTTAGGAAGGGGCAATTAGCACATGTTGCCCCATTCCTGGGGCAAAAGAAAGCATTAAGTCATGGCTTGACCTGCTGAGGGTCTTCCAGTGTTCGGTCTCATTTCTGTCAATAATATTAAAATGTGCTGTCTGTCACTCACTGTGATCAGTACATGTTCTGCCCAGCTGTAACATGAAAGCAGACCACCACTGTGCTTTGTAGGGCTCTTGTGCAGTATTATAAACAAAATGGTGATTGTTCAGCTTCGGTAGAAGCCTGAACTATCAAAGAAAGCTTTTAAGGACAGATTGCCCCGATTTGGCTCTCTCCTACACTGCTAATGTCAAATGGCATAACCATTCTGGAGGGCAACTTGATAACATGTATCAAAAGCCTTAAAAACATTCTTATCCTTTCACCCCAAAAGTATTAACCTAAGGAAATCAGAGATGCACACAAAGATTAATGTACAAAGTTGTCATTCGGTATTATCTCTAGTAGTCCGAAAATTGGTTATAATAATGTTCTACAACTGAAAGTTGATTAAATAAATATGGGGCATTCATAAGATTGTCTAATATGCATCCATTAAAAATCATATTTTCTAAGAACGGTTTGCCGAATATTAAGATATGATCCTGATTTGGTGTGTGAGTATGGTGGGAGAGAAGAGAGACAAGCCAGGAAAAGATGCAAGAAGAAAATACATCTTAATACTAATTATCTCTCGGTGGTTGAGATGCCAACAGATCCTTTAAATTTTTCTTCTTTATACTTCTCTGTTGCTTCTATATTTTCTCCAACAAACATGTTACTTTTCAAACAAGGAAAATCCATAGTCCCCATTATAGAGAGGCTCATTAACCTGCCCTAGGGTCTTCCGTGAGTCAGAAGTGAAATCAAAAATAAAGACCACAGTTCTCAAAAGCCTAGCTCATCACACAAGCTGCCTAAATGTATGCAGTGGTAACTCTAGAACAGTAGTCCTTAACCAGGGTGATTTTGCCCCGCAGGGACGATTGCCATGTTTAGACATTTTTGTTTGTGGTAACGGCGGAAGGAGGATGCTACTGGCATCTAGTGGAGAGGCCAAGGATGCTACTAAACATCCTACAGTGCCCAAGATAGTACCCCGTAACAAAGAATCATTTGGCTCAAAATGCTAATAGTGCCACTGTTGAGTAACTCTGCTCTAGGAGAAAGAAACTGGACTTAAGCTCAGGTGGCTCAAAGATACAGGAACCTCCAACCTGCTTCACATCCTGTGCAAGCTGTAGTACCTTCTGCTTCAAACAGGCAGTTAACAGACCCCAGGGGACAAAGCACTGAGGACTTTATTATTTATATTAAGCAGCCTTCAGCTTCCAACTGGAGAAAAAGAAATTGCTCATTTCACTCCAGAGCCATAACAGACACAAACAGAACACAGCTTAGGATCAAGAGCTCAGAAAGAGGAGATGAGCCAGGAGCTGGAGGTGGCAGGTGGGGAGTGTGTACCGACAGGCAACACCAGCTGGACTCTGGAGCCACAGGCCCGTCTGCACATTCTCCCTCTGCATCTTCACCTCCAGCACCCTACTAGTCCTGGGTGACCATTTTAGACTTCACTTCCAAGTATCTTTAGGGTAGGAGAAAAAGGAAGAGCTCCACCCAACCCCTGAGAAAGATTCTTTCTGCTTTTGGAAACTCTCTTCCATCAAAGGGGGCCACTTGCTTGGACTTATCCAGGGGTTTCAAGGGAAGACAGGTATGATGCCAGCATTTCGTTTTCCCTGTGACCTTGGGCCCATCTTAGCAATTCATAGGACTCAAGTGCTGGAAAGAACCTTGGCCCAAACCTTGTCCCTTAACACATCAGGAAACCAAGTCCTAGGGAAGCCAAGGATCAGGCCCAACTCACACAGCTATAGTGAAGCCAATACCTGAATCCAGATCTTCCATGCTCTCTATTCCTTATAGCATCTCTGTCACCAGGAAGTCTGATACTGTGAGACCCACAGCTGCCAGTCCTGTATTAGGAAGCTGTCACTCTCTAGTGTCATTTCACATGAGAACAGATGTGGTGAGCGCCACACAGTAATGTGTTCCCATGGGCAGCCTGACATCCATATGTCCCATTTTACTGCAGCCACTGAGGATAAGTTCAGAGTCTATGCAGAAGATGCATGGGGAAATCAAAGATCTATTCCACAACAGATGTGAAGCTCTAGTACAGCTACTACTGCATCCTTCAAGTAGCCTAGTAAACCTTATTCCAGCCAAACAAAAGGGCTCTGGTTCCACTGGGGCTGTTGCTGGCCCCTTTTATTGGATAGCTGACCACACAACTGCTTGCCGCATTTATTCAACAAATATTTATTGAGCACCTATTATGTGCCAGAAACAGAAATAGGCAATGGTCATTTGGGTCTGATTTACTCTCTCTAAGGTCTAGTCCTATTATTATAGGCCCACTTCTGGGATTGCTTAGCGATCTCTTACTCCTTACGCAACCAAGTTTCCCTACAGTGAGCTCATCTTTACCTGAGCTAGCTTGGGAGATTCTAACTTTGGCTTGTGACCAAAAGAGAAAAACTAAAACCAAATGAAATGTATATACACTGCAATGAATTCCAGATGGGTCAGCATTAAATGCCAACTTAAAAACCCAGAATATAAGAGAATGCTTATTTATCCCTAGCAGTCAGGGAGAAATAAGCAACAAATGATATGACCAGAGACTCAACTGGTGAGTTCAAAAAAATAAATGCATGAAACAAGGAGGTATAGTACTGTGGTTAGGATATAGGATCAGAAATCAGACAGGCATGTCTCTGCTACTTACTGTGTGGCCTTGAGCAAGTTACCTAACCTCTCTGAGTCTTAGTTCCCCATATGAAAAATGGGATTATAGCAATAGAACCAACCTCCCAGGGTTGTTGCAAGGACTGAGCAAGATAGCAAAACAATTACACAGCAAAACAATGACATAGCACTAGTGTATATTCAGTAACCATTATTTCTGGCACTTAGGAGTCATTTTGCACTCATCCCACAATCTGATCCCATGCTTTCCCCAAAAGATCCTGGCAAAATGGCACCACAAACTCCCCTTAGCTGCATCATCAATAAAGTAGAAGCTCAGCATACTGTGAAGATTCATTTGCTTTTCAAAGCCCCACAGAAGAAATCAGCAGCATCTCAGATTGTGGCTGCCTCTGCTGCTGCTGCAGAGCTGGAACACACGGAGTCTCTCACTGCCTTGCGTCCAATTGAAAGTGGCCTCAGAGTCAGTGTCCTAAATCTAAGAACCAGATCTCTTCTTACCTAGAGCTAAGCAGACGGCCTTTCAAGAGTGGGCCTTTATACTCTATGTTGCCCATAATATTCTAAATGGGATTCTACGTACAGGAGGCACTTTTAAAAATGCTTTGACAATTATGAATAAAGCTTTTATAAACATCCTTCTGCAGGTTTTTATGTAAACATAAGTTTTCAACTCCTTTGGGAAAATACCAAAGAATGAAATTGCTTGATCTTATGGTAAGAGTAAGTTTAATTTTGTAAGAAACTGCCAAACTCTCTTCCAAAGTGACTGTACCATTTTGCATTCCCACCAACAATGAAAGAGAGGATGTTCCACATCCTTGCCAGCTTTTGGTGTTGTCAGTGTTTATTCATACCTGCCAAAATTTGGAAGTAACCAAGATGTCCTCCAGTAGGTAAAGGAATAAATAAATTGTGGTACATCCAGACAATGGAATATTATTCAGCACTAAAAATAAATGAGCTATCAACCCATGAAAAGACATAGAGGAAACTTAAATGCATATTACTAAATGAAGGAAGCCAATCAGAAAAGGTTACATATTACATCATTCCAACTATATGACATTCTGGAAAAGGCCAAACTATGAAGACAATAAAAAGATCAGTGGTTGCCAGGGGTTGAGGTGAGAGAGGAGTGAATGGGTGGAGCATAGAGGATTTTTACAGCAGTCAAAAATTTCTGCATGAGGCCGGGCACAGTGGCTCACACCTGTAATCCCAACACACTGAGAGGCCAAGGCGGGCAGATCATTTCAGGTCAGCAGTTCAAGACTAGTCTGGCCAACATGGTGAAACCCCATCTCTACTAAAAATACAAAAATTAGATGGGCATGGTGGCAGGTGCCTGTAATCCCAGCTACTTGGGAGACTGAGACATGAGAATCGCTTGAACCCAGGAGGTGGAGGTTGCAGTGGGCCGAGATTGTATCACTGCACTCCAGCCCGGGCAATACAGTGAGACTCAGTCTCAAAAAAAAAAAAAATTCTGTATGATAGTATAATGAATACAGGTTCTTATACACTTGTACAAGCACATAGAATGCACAACAGTGAGAGTGAACCCTAACGTAAAGTATAGACTTTGGGTGATAATGGTGTGTCAATGTAGGCTTATCAATTGTAACAACAGTAATTGTAACTTATCAATTGTAGGTTTATCAATTGTAACAACAACAATTGATAATTGGGAGGCTGTACATGTGGTGGGGGGCAGGGGCATATGGGATATCTCTGTGCTTCCTCTCAGTGTTGCTGTGAACCTAAAATTTCTCTTAGAAAAATAAAGTCTTAAAAAAAACCAGGACAGAAAATATGCTTGGAACTAAATACTCCTTAAGGTCACAGGTGAAGATGACATATGTCAGGACTGAGTCCCCCTCCCATCCACAAGGGACAGTGTCTTCCTCATGCTGTATTAGGTACCTTCACTTATAGCCAGAACCCTCAGTGATCCAGGTGAAGAACTTGGAAAGCATCGGACACATCCGTGCACCCCACAGGCTCTCTAAGACTTGTTAACAGTTGTTCAAACATTCTTTGAATCTGGTCCCCCTTCATAATGCCTACTGCCTTGCCTTGGTGCAGGCCCTGGTCATCTCTCCACTGGCAGTTTTTAGATCCTACCTTAGAGGGTTCTCCTGGCTCCCTCCCACTCCTGTTTGTCCCGCATACAGCTATCAGAGACCAAAAACTAAACAGGTCGCTTTCTTATATAAATCTTCAGGTGATTTTATCTTGTTATAAAGAGTAAAGACTAAACTTCTCAGCATAGCCTACAAGACTTTTAACAATCTGCCCACAGCCTATCTTATATCTTAGCAAGAGCATCTTTTGCCACATTGGACACATAGTACATTTGGTGCCCTCAGGTTACTTCCCATGTCATAACCTCTTCCTTAAAACTCTGTGCCACCTTTCTCTAAGTGGTTCCTCATCCCTGCCTGATAACTCCTTAATATTCCTTCGGGATTATGGTAGGCAGCCTCTGAGATGGACTCCAGTGATCTTATCGCCTAGTACTCCTGCCCCTGTGCAATACTTTCCCTGAGTGTGGGCTGAATCTACTGACTCACTCAGAATAAACAGAATATAACAAAAGTGATGGGAGGTCAGTTCTGTGGTTGGGTTACTACAAGAGACTGTGACCTCCCTCCTCCCACCTTTTCTCTCTCTCTCTCCCTCACTTGCTCTGAGGGAAGTCAGCTGCCATATCATGAACTGCTCTATAGTGAGATCCATGAGGCAGGGAACTGATGTCTCTGGCCAACAGCCATCGAGGACCCAAAGCCTGCCAATGGCCACATGAATGAGTCTGAAAGACCTCTGTTGAATCTGAGATGACTGCTTCCCTGCTGACACCTTATTTGTAGCCTTGTGAAAGTCCCTAGACTGGAGGACTCACATCTGGATTTCTGACTGATAGAAACTATGAGAAAATAAATGTTTGTTGTTTTAACCCACTACATTTTGGGGTAATTTGTTGTGCTGCCACAAATAACTAATAAGAGGACCCAACTCAAAAATCATTCATCTATTAAGCATTTCTTAATACTCTCTTCTCCCTTAGTCCATCTATACCTCTCCCACTGCACATGGGATGAATTCATACTCCTTAATATAGCCCCCAAGGCCCTATATGATGATCCAATTCAGTTCACTTTCCCAAACTTATCTTCCACCACTGCCCATGGCATCTGGAGCAATTAATCTCCTTTCAGTTACTTCAGTGTGTCCCAGTCTCATCTTTATCCCTTTGCACATACTGTTCCCCCTTTCTGAAGTACTTTTCCTTCTCTTTTTAACTTTGACTTGTTCTTCAAAATCCCAACTCAAATCTTTTTCCTTCAGAAAGACTATTCAACGCCCAAGGTGGGGTTTAGGTATCCTTCATTTGTGCTCCCCCTTACCTTGTACTTTTCCAATCACAGCACTTATGCCATCATGCCAAATGCTTCTGACTTGCTTATCTTCTGGGCAGGATTGTAAGCTCTTTGAGGGCAGGGCACACATCTGTCATTCACTATGTACACAAAGTAATTCTGTCTTAACTTTCAGAAATTTCATTGTACTCACAAGTGGTCATTCCAATACCCTGTCTTCTCAGTTCCTTGAACTCTTCTTCTCTAATCATCTTGTGCTCCACCTCATTCTACCCACTGACTCTCATGCTCATTCATACTTGAGAGTCATCTCTACCCATCACCTTGTTATTACCAAGGAATGCAACGTTTCCATGATATCAAATGCATGCATCCTACTCTCCACCCACCAACTCCTACCTTCCAGCTTACACCCTCTACTGTTTGAACTCCAGCAATTCTTTTATCTTAACAGGATTTAAATTCATTGATACTACCACCTTTTTACTGATTTTCACAGTGAATATGATGTTCTTCCTTCCCTTCTCTTTCTTTGTTTCTTCCATTCATTCATGATCAATTTTTATAATAATTTTATTTCTTCACTTGGCAAAACCACAATTCTAGTTAAATCCAACCCAGTACCTGCGCCCACGCAATTGAATGTAGCTGGAGAAATGCACATAATCACCTAGACTGGTCTCACTTTAAATTCATATCCATGAGCCAAAGATGAGCCCTTAATGTGCCTGACAATCATACTGTACCTCCCTAGTTTATTCTATTCACCCACCTACTCTTCTAGATGACTACTTCACACCCTCTTTCTCCTCAAACTTTGAACAACTCCTCCCTCATACTCTCAGCTGTTGACCTTGTTTCCTACTTTACTGAGAAAATTGAAACAATCAGAAGAGAATTTCCACTTACTCCCACCACAACATATATGCATCTGTCCGCAGCCATATACAGAACTCTGCCTTCTCTCCTGCTGCTGTAGATGAATTATCCATGATCCCAGAGCCAATCCCTCTACTTGTGTGCCAGATCCCACTCTTCACCTACTCCAAGAAAGCATTTCAACAATCTCCCTTCACCTTCCCACACCATTAATTGCCTCCTCTCAACTGGCTCATCCCTACCAGCATATAAGCATAGGTTACTTCTATATTAAAAAATAATAACAGAGTTTCAGTTTAGAAAGACAAAAAAGTTCTGGAGATGAATGGTGGTGATGGTTGCACAATAATGTGAATGCACTTAATGCCACTGAACTGCACACTTAAAATAGTTAAAATGGTAAACTTTATGTTATGTGTATTTTACACAGTAAAAAATAATAAAATTAAAACTCCTCCAGATTCAATTTCCCCTAACAGCTATCACCCTACTCCTGTGTTCCCCTTTGTAGCAAACTTGCAATAAATTCCTTCTCTTCCCTTCCATTCTCTGGTAAATCTACTTATATGAAGCTTTAAGCCCCACCACTGCACCGAAACTATTCTTGTCAAGATCCCCAATGGCATCCACATTGCCACATTCATTGATTAATGAGGTGAGTACTCATCTAACCTGACCCCTCAGCAGCACTGGAACCAGTCAACCTCTCCCTTCTACTTGGTGAACATTCTTCACTCGCCTTCCAGGTCACCACATTCTGTTGGTTTTCTTCCTACCCCACTAGTCACTTTTTCTCAATCGTCTTTTCTAGCTTCTCCTCTTCCCTCCAATCCTTTAATATTGTAGTGTCTAGGGCTCAAGTCCTTGCTCTTCTTTTCTGCTCTACCTATGTTCATTCCTTTGGTGATCTCAACTACTTTTATAGCTTTTAATACCACCTATATGCTGTTGATTTCCATATTTATATCTCCAGCCCCTATCTTACTCTCTACTTAACACATCCACACTATCCAAAACCAAACCCCTTAATTGCCTCCAGAATTTGATCCACTCACACTCTTCCCATCTCAATGGCGATATCATGTTTCCAGTCACTCAGGTCAAAACGCTTGGATTTTTTTTTTTTCTGAGACAGAGTCTCGTTCTGTTGCCCAGGCTAGAGTGTAGTGGTGTAATCTCAGTTCACAGCAACTTCTGCCTCCTGGGTTCAAGAATTTCTCGTGCCTCAGTCTCTCAAGTAGCTATAATTACAGGCATGCACCACCATGCCCAACTAATTTTTGTATGTTTTGTAGAGACGGGGTTTTGCCATGTTGCCCAAGCTGATCTCGAACTCCTGAGCTCGAGTGATTTGCCCGTCTCAGCCTCCCAAAATGCCAGGATTACAAGCATGAGCCACAGCGCCCAGCCTGGATTCATTTTTTTACTCCTTCTTTTCAGTCTCACTCTACATTTTATCTATCAGGAAGTCTTTTGGGCTTTATCTTTTAAAAATATCTACAATCCAGCCTCTTCTCATCCCCTCTTTCGCAACCACAATACACCAAGTCACCACCATCTCTCACCAGATTTCTTCAGTGGCTACCTAACTGGTTTCTCTGCTTTCACCCTTGCTCCTAAATGTCTATTCTCAACATAGCACACTTTGTGATCCCTTTCAAATAAGTCAAATTATATTACTTCTCTGCTCAAACCTCCAGCGGATCCTTTTTACACTGAAATAAAAGGCCAAGTCTTCACAAAGGCCCACAAGGTCCTATATGATCTGGCACCATTGCTGCTCTAAACTCAGCTCATTCTACTGTAGCCATATGGACCTTTTTGCTATTCCCCAAACATGCCAGGCATGCTTCCACGTTAGGGAGAACTCCCTCTGCCTAAAATTCCTTTCACCATGATATCTACCTGCCTAGCTCCCTTACCTCCTTCCATTCTCTGCTCTAATGTCACATTGTAATTTAGGTCTACCATAACCACTCTATTTAAAATTGCAATCCACCCCTCTGCACTCCCATTACCTCCCTTCATTCTTTTTTCTTATAATATTTATAACTTTCTAAATATTATTTAATTTGCTTATTTATTATGTATATTATTGGTCTCTCACTACCAGAAAGCAAATTCCATGAGGGCAGAGATTTCTGTCTTCTCAATATTCCAAGCACCTGGAAGAAGTCCTAATATATTGGAGGAACTCAAATATTATTCAATGAATGGATAAGCCCAATGTAATGCCTAGCACATAATAGATGCCTACAAAATATCTTAGACGTGAGTGAATGGAGAAATAAATAGTCTATTTATCACTCGACTGTGAGTGTCCCATGGGCAGGGATGTGACTTGTCATCTTTGTGTCCCCAGTACCCAAGACATTAATGGAGATTCCATAAATGTTGGTTAATTAAAAGAAAAAATCTGAAAATGAATGAGGTAGACTGGATTTGTGTGGTGCCAGCATTCTAGGGTTCACGTAAGTATCCTGTTTCCTCCATAGCCACTCCCAGCCTGGAGCTTTCCATTTCTGGATCTTTCAGGATATAATTCTCAAGTACTAGAATGAAGTGGTCCAGTAAACACAATGGAGGAAGGGATGCCTCACTCAGGGAGGGCTTCCCTGCAGGCTTTAACCAAGGCTTCACCAGCTGACTGCACAGGTAGGGTGTCCAGGTGGGCACATGTTGATCTCAAAAAGTAACAGATGCAAAACAGGCTCCTAGACGCTTTAGCTGTTACGTCAGGTTTCCAGGCCCCAAATTCTAGTAACCCAGAGACTGGAAAATCAAGTTACTTCAACAAACACATCCCTTGTGTTTTTCTTACAAGACACCACATCTCAATAGGTATGGCTGGCATTGGCCCAGACACCTTTGTAGCCCATCATTCATTCAACACTGGGGAGGAAGGGAGTAAAATGGCTCCTTATGCCGAGGTTATGGGATAGGCTAGCTCCTACTTGCCACATCCTCAAGTTAGGGAGGAAGCAACAGGCCTTCCTGACTCCAGTGCCCTGCTTTCAACTGGAGAACATAGAGATTGTCACCTGTAGGAGAGGCAGAAGGGGTGGTGGTGCAGGAGAGCTTGTGTGAATCTGGAAGTCGGGGAGAGGAGTTATAACTCTGCTACTGTCTAATTCTATAACCTTGGGGCAAATGATTTCGCTCTCAGGGCCTTAGTTTTCTCATATTTGAAACTAAAATTTTGGACCAGATAATCTAACTATACGATTCTAATAAAACTGAACTATTATTGACCTCTCCAAATCAATAGTTTGGGAACACAGCATTGTCTGCAATGCACTTGCCTGAACATCCATCTTGACTCTCTCCTCCTCAGTTCAACTGTCATTCATTCATAAAATTAAACATATCCTATTGTCAACTATGTGCCAGGCATTGTACTAAGGCTGGTATACAGCAATGAGTATGACAGAACAGTCTCTGCCCTCAGGAGTTTATAGGGAGACATCAAACAATTTTTTAGTTACTACCATGAATAAGAGTTAGAAAGACGTGGAAGTGATAGTGGCACTATGTGAACAGATGTAGCACATCTATGGCCTTGTCTGGGATTCTAGAAAAACCTCCTTAAGGAAGTAACATCTGAGCTGAGCTTGGAAGGACAGAGACCAATGAACTAGGTGAGGAGGAGGAAGAGCATATCAGAGAGACGGAAGAACACATACAACCGGCCTGCAGCGCAGACATCTCACGGCAAAGCTGGTGTGGCCAAGGGCGGAGTGTGGAGCAGGGGGCAGACATGTTGCTGATGAAGTCAGCACAGGTGAGATCACACAGGACCTTGGAGGCCACGTGAGGGTTTGGTTGTAATATATGTTAAAGAGACGGAAGCAGAGTAGGAGTGGCAGACTTAAATGTGATTCGTCTTGGGTTTTTAAAAGTTCACTATGTGGAGAATGAACTCCAAGAGCACAAGTCAATATAAAAAGACCAGTTATGAAGCAACTATAGTAAAACAGATGAAAGATGATCAGTAGTGACATGGGTGATGTTAGTAAAAAGCAGATAGACTCCAGAAAGATTTAGGAGGTAAAAGTGATAAGATGTGGGGATTGGGTAAGAAAGAAGGGAGCACAAAGTGCAACCTAAATGGTTAGATGAGGGAACACTGTTAGAGGGCCAAGTTTGGAAAGGGGGTGAAAGCTTCACTGGGACATGTCCAGTTTGTGATATCTATGAGATATCAGGTAGAGAAGATGAGTTAGAAGATGAATATATGAATCTGAAGCGAAAAGGTCTCCAACTACAGAACTCTCCAACAACTCTGTAGTTGGACACCATATTTTAAAATTGGGTAGACAGGAAAGAGCTAAAAAACAGAGAATGGAAGGAACCCTCAGAGAGAAAGGAGGACAACTAAGGAGGTGACATAATGGAAGCCAAGGGAACAGTACATTTCAAAAAGTCAGGATTAACCAACAGCATCAAAGTGCTGACAGGTGAAATAATATGGGGAATGAAACATTTACATTAGGGTCAGGAACTAGAAGTTCACTTAGAGCAGTTTCGATGGAGTCGGAGATTGGAGAGCAGACAAATGCATGTGAGGAGAGAAGAGGTCATGTTATAGAGACAAGAGGTACGGACTGTTCTTTCAAGAAGATTGGTTGTGAAAGGGAAGAGAAAGGTAGGTGGTAATTTAAGATGGGAGAGATGTGAGTATGATGAAGGATGAATAGAAAGGACTCAGTAGAGATGAAGAGATTGAATGTGCAGTAGAGAGAAGGAAAAGTCAGTTGTGTCAGGCTCCTGAGAAGGTGAGAAGGGATGGACCACAGGACATAGTGGGAGGACTGGCCTCAGACTACGGACATCTGTTGCATCAGAGGGGAGGAAGAGAGGACTGATAAGTATAAAGGTCAGTTTACACTCATCTCTCCAAACATGCAAAGTCATAAAGTTAGCTCTGCCAATTTTCCCAAGAAAAACCTCAAAATCTACAAGTCCATGTGTTCTTGGTGGGCAATGGAGATCCCAGGAAGCAAACAACCTCTACAGGCCTTATCTTGACCCCGGTAGAAAACTACAGTCCGTTCTCCGCAAAACTCCTGAGTCAGAACAAGGTAAAATGGGAGCTGCTGCAAGCTGAGCTATCCACAGGTCATGTGATAGGATCTCTGGGAGATGGCCCGGCATAACCAGGTCAAATGTGGGGAAGTGATTGAAAACGGCAATGTAGTAGAAGAGAGGTCTCAACGTGCCAGCCTGCAGACGAGGGATGGGTGTGTTAGTAGGGAAAAGCTGCCTCACCACTCCTTCGTATGGTAACTTTAGAAGAGGAGAAGGGAGGAACAGCCTTGCTGCCTGACAGAACAGGATCTGATTTAATGCTGTAGTCCATAGTGAAATGCCACCCACGTCATTGCCCAGCCACCTAACTGATAGCTCCCAAAGCCTGGAATCAAGGGCAATTTCTCCAATTTACTGTCTCATAGCTGTGGCACTTGACTCTAGGATGAGAATTCATCAGCATCTCTTAGCCCAACTGCAAAAACAGCACTAATACATAGAGATTTAAGAGGACAACAAGTGCATGCCAAGGTGACAAGGAAGCAGGCGACCAAAACAGATGCTGCCAAATCATAGGTCAGTGCTTGACTCCTGCAGATCCAGACCAACACCACCATCCCCAATCCAGGTCCTGCTCCTGAAGCGTGCTCTCTTTTCAAACCTTTGAGGCACTCGTTTCTTGGACCACAGAGGAGATACTCATTTAAAGTGCCAGTGTTTCTAACAAAAGCTCATCCTCAAGGGAAAATCAGCAGAAAAGCTGAATTTTGAATGCAGAAGAAATGTAGAGGGACCCTATTTAGAATCCTACCTCCTAGGTCCCTATTATCCAAAGTTCCCAAAGCACAGGGGAAGACAGAAGGAGAAGAAAAGGCAGGGAATCACGGGGAGGTGATAACTAACACTTAGCATGCTGCCTAAAATAAGCAAATGACATAAGACAAATAAACACAGCTCTGGGGAGAGGTGCTGCCAGTGCTGCCCTAGCAGGCCCAAGGGCTCAAGGGAGTCATGCTGGGCTAGAAACCCGGTTATTTCTAGGGCACCAAGCAGCATTGACCTGAATCAGGAGCCACTGGAAGCAGGGGCCACAAAACGGCCAATCAGAGGCTGGAAAACACAGCCCACTTCCAACCGGGGGCCTTTGTCACTCCATTACCCCAGAGCTGGGGACAAGGAAAGAAACCACAGAACCCTTCAAAGAACCAAGTCCAATCGTCTCTTGAGCCTCCACATTAGACAGGAGGGAACAACTGGGTAATTCATAAGAGCAAATAATCCCCTTATCAGTCCTCTTTGTTTTCAGACTGGCTCTTCCTAGAAAGTATGGGTTCAGGACGGTCTGAGTGCAGTGGTGTTTACAACGAATGGATCACAACCAGTTACAGAGTTCTTTATCCCTTCTCCATGCCACTGCTTCCCTTGGCTAGCCTTAAAAATAATTTTTTAAGAAAGTATAAATTCAAATTAGCTCAATTATAACTCCTATGACAAGCCTGGAACTCTCCTAATTGTTTTGAGCCTCAGGTTCTTAGATGTAAAATTGGAAAGGGAGGGCCCACCTCCCTAGGTTGTTGTGAGACTCAAATAAGTAATGTCTGTAGAAGTACATGCTCAATAAATGTGAGTGTCTCTTTCTTACCCCTCTAAGGGGCACAATTTTGGCTCACTGCAACCTCTGCCTCCTGGGTTAAAACAATTCTCCTGCCTCACCTCCCAAGCAACTGGGATTATAGGCACCTGCCTCCACGCCCGGCTAATTTTTGGCATTTTTAATATAGACAGGTTTCACCATGTCTGCCAAGCTGGTCTCGAACTCCTGACCTCAGATGTCCATCTGCCTCAGCCTCCCAAAGTGCTGCAATTACAGGCATAAGCCACCGTGCCCAGCTGGGATTTATATTCTTAATTTAAAAATTTTCATCTGTATACTCTGAACGTACGGCAAGAGGACAGAGGGTTAGTGGCTCAGAAGTCTCCTTGCTATTCAACTCAAAAGGTGGAAAGTCCATACCCAAAGAATCAGTAAGAGACTGAAACGATAAGAACTGGTACTAAGTAAGCAGCTCTGGATTTGTAGTAGTCAAATCAGAAGCACTTTCAAAAAGTAAAATGAAACAAGTACACACTTATTTGGTTAATTCATCCTAAAGAAAAGCTTTGTGAATAGCTGATTTCTTGTCCTGCCACTTTGGAGGGTTTATGTTACAGATTTCCAGGACAGAAGTATGAGACCCAGCTCCTCAACTTCTAACACTTCAAAGCCCAATACAGTCAAACCCAGCATAACATAAACTGTTAACCAAAATGCATCTCACCTTCCACTTTTTTTTTTTTTTTTTTTTTTTTGAGACGGAGTCTCGCTCTGTCGCCCAGGCTGGAGTGCAGTGGCCGGATCTCAGCTCACTGCAAGCTCCGCCTCCCGGGCTCACGCCATTCTCCTGCCTCAGCCTCCCGAGTAGCAGGAATGATGCCAAAATGTCATTAGGGATTTTCTAATCAATAGAAAGATATGTCCCAAGATCCAGACATATATGTTCAAGCTAACCTTCTGCTTCCAGAGATCTGTGCAAAATGACTAGGACACACTGAACGATGCTCAAAGACAGACTGAGTCTTACACTTACTGAAGCAGCAAATGCACCACTGCATTTTAGCAAGATCTTCTCCAAGCAAAGGTTGAGAAAAAAATAGCTTTTCATGTAGAAAAAAGAAAAATGAAAGTTTGCATACATAGCCCAACTGCCTCAGAAAAGAGTTAGTTTACGTCATCACATCCTCTATGCCATCATTTATAAAGCACAGACAAATTTCAGAGATGTTCATGTATGGGGGTGGAGGGTAGAGTGAGTACTTCTCGGAGCCAATGAAGTAGGACATGCCTGCCAGAAGAAGTACTCTATCCTGTGTCTCAAACTCCTATTCTGTGGCCTTGCCCTTTAAGTCCTTGGCAGAAGGACCGTGAGTAGGTTATGCAAAAGGCACTCTCAGAGCATTAATTTTTGAGTGAGCAAACTGGTTCACAGTTGTGATAATAACAACAGCATACTTTCATACAGCACTTGGCAATCTTAAAGCACTTCCACAGACATCATCTGCTAATCCTCACAATATCCCTGGTAGGTAAGAAAAGCAAATATCATTAGCCCTATTTTACAGTTAACAAAACAGGCTCAAAAAGGTCAGTTGTCCCAAGGTCACAGAGCCAGTAAGTGACACATGGAGTTTAAACTGACATCTTTCTCTCTCTCTATGCTAGATCTGTGCTTTCTGTTTTATGAGACAAAGTCTGAGGTTAGGACTATTTCAGCATGTCCAGTGAAAAATTCCGTAAGTAATGCCTGACCTCTGAATTTTGAAGTTCTGCTTCTACTCATCACTATTTTGCCAGGAATGGTCCTTTAAGGCCTAAGGTGGGTATGGGATACTGGAATGGACCATAATTTTCCTATGCCCTGGATGTCACTGTCCATGACCTAAGAGACAGCAATCTCAGCACATTCATGTCATACTACACAAAGAACTCAGGATTCAATAAAATATCACCTCTGCAACGACAACATGAGCATGGCCTAGTATTTTATTAATGCCTTCTTGAGTTCAGATAGAAGGGCCATGGGATTCCTGAATACACAGGCAACAAGGACAATGAGAACTTGATTCACCTCTGGTGGCAGGGAGACCTCTGAAGAGCAACGGTAGAGAGCCAGAAGTGGTCTTCCAGCCTCAGAGAGGAAAACAATGCATGACACAAGCTAACAAGCCTTTCTGGTAGGGAATATTAAGTTTATCCTGAAGAAGAGCTTAGATATCTGCATGCATAAAAGAAGGCTTCATCTCCAGCCCTCAGCTCTTTCCTTCCTGCGGTCAGACCTCCAGGAGTCCTCTGCCCTTACAGAATCAACAATCCCTGCCTTATTTGTTTGCCTGGACTTCTAATTCTACATCTCCAGTCCAATCCTCTCACTTAGGCTCCTGCTTTCTCTCAAGGCAGTCCCAGCCCTCTGTCTTACTGCTTCTCCAACTCATACTTTATGCTGCAGCCTAACTAGAACCACCTGCCATCCTAGTTCAGGTTTGCAGAACTAGGTACTAAGCTAGGCATTGTACAGTGTGCTGGTCCCAAAACATGTTTTAATTTTCTTTGTGATTTTATTCAAGCTTTTATGTCTACCAAGAATGACCTTTCCCTACTACCCACTACCAAAATGCAACTTGACCCATCTTTCAGGGTCTAGCAATAATTCCATCTCTTCCTGGAAGTCTTTTCTGATATTCTTAAATACATATTTGTCCTCCCTCTCTCCTTCCTTATGTGCTACTGTCTCTTACAGCACATGATTTAGTACCCTTATGATTTCACCATTTGCCATTTCCTCATTAGCCCTTTACAAGCTTTTTAATGCTATGTCCACGTTGTACTCATCCTTTACCTTTCATGCAAAGGGCTCTGCACAAAGAAAGCATCCAACAAACATCTGATCTACTATCTACCATATTTCTGCTTAGTCTCCTATCAACAAGAGGGAGTCTAGCATAGATTGCCCGGGTTCAGAATCCTGGCTCTGCTATTATAGCTTTGTGATCTTGGGAAAATTATTAACCTCTTTATACTTGCGTTTTCCCCTTTGTAATAAAGATGATACTAACAGTATTTATTTTATATGATTATTATGGGAACTAAAATGAGTTAACATTTATAAAGTGTTTAGAACAGTGCCAAGTACACATTAAGTGTCACATAAGTATTTGTTAAGTAAAATAGCTGCCAAATGCATCATTTTCCTTCTTAAAATTGCTTTTCCTCATAATTTATCCATTTTTGTTAATGGTGCTACTATTCTTCCCAGCTTTCCAAGATCAAAACCTTGACCCTTTTTTCTCCTCAATGCCTGCTACTCAGCTCATCACCAAGTCTCACAGATTCATGAAAGACACTGCCTAGTTTACCTGCCTCTTCCCCCAGTTTTCATGGCTTCTAGGAGTTTATAACACCCTCCTTGATCTCCAGAACATGCATCTCTACCCAACTCCAGTCCAATATGAATTGTGTAAACAAAGTATTTGAAAACATTCTTCTCTTTCTATCATATCTCTGCTCTAATACCTACAATGGCAACCTATCACCTCCAGAAGCAAGTCCAAATTGCTTTGTCTGTCTCTACAGATCCTCTTTAATCTGGTCCTGCCCTCCTTTCCTAATCTTATCTCCCCTATATCTCTACCCCAAACATGCTAATCTCCTTGTGGTCCTGTAAAGACATCTGCTTGTTTCTACCTCTGCTGACATTGTCCTTTTGGCCTAGCACCCTATCCCCTATCTGCCTAAATCCCCCAAATCTATTTATTCAAGGCTAACCTCCAGTCCTAACTCTGTACTAGAAAATTTCCAGTCTTAATTTATCTTCTCGTTCTCTGAATCCTATAGTGTATTTTACCTTTTTGCAATTATTATATTTTGCTTTATGTCACTTGCTACTGATTCATGTGAGTTTGATATCCCCAAATGTACTGTAAACCTCTCAAGATCAAGATACATGATTACTAGACCTCCTTAGCATCCTTCAAAGAAAATACCAATCAAGGAGCTTTAAAAAATCCCTTAACCAATATTTGATTTTGAACTTGCCTCTTACTTCCTTTTGGAGTCAGGAAGTGGAGAGAATGGGACTGCACACCCACCTAGCTGATCCTGTATGCTGTGATCACAGATGGTGTGGAAACCCTACCTGGGGGATTTGCTATAGCCAAAAAGCCTGTTCTTTCTGTTGACAAACGCCAACAATCTCTGTAATTTAGGTTGCCATATGGTTCGCCCAGCCCTGTAGCAAAATTGGTTTCTCAGGAATATCAAAGAGACCAAGCAGGCCAAGTCTCCTATCTATGGAGTGCAGAGAGGTCACCTTGAGCTGACCCTCCCCAAAACAGGAAGGCACAGGATCTCCAAGGACAAGCCAAAGGTCAAACAGATGTAAAACTGACATCCCCTGAGAGACCTGTCAACTGAATCTACCCCTTCTCTGGAATCCAGCAACAGGCTCTCTCCCCCCAAGACTCCTGAGACTACCCTAGAGGAACCCAGCTAGGCAGGGCAGAGGGAAGAGGTTACACTATCCTCACTGTATGGACAGAGATGCCCAAAGTCATGGTTTTATTTTTGTTTTCATAGTACCTGGTCCTGAGGGTTAGTAACAGAGTAGAACAATTTTTTCTTTTTCTTTTTTTTTTTTTTTTTTGAGACAGAGTCTCGCTCTGTCTGTCTGGAGTGCAGTAGTGCAATCTTGGCTCACTGCAAGCTCCGCCTCCCAGGTTCACACCACTCTCCTGCCTCAGCCTCCTGAGTAGCTGGGACTACAGGCGCCTGCCACCACGCCTGGCTAATTTTTTGTATTTTTAGTAGAGACGGGGTTTCCACTGTGTTAGCCAGGATGGTCTCGATCTCCTGACCTCGTGATCCGCCCGCCTCAGCCTCCCAGAGTGCTGGGATTACAGGCGTGAGCCACTGCGCCCGGCCAGAGTAAAACAATTTTATCACCAAGCCAGTTGTCCTAATTTGGGAGGGACGATCCTCATTTTTTGATCAACTCTTCATCATTTCCCCCATGTTCCCTCTTTTGTGGATTTCAAAGGCAGGAGGCGGTCAGGGCCCCATTATCTTCCTAAATTGCCCTAACCCCTCCCATCCAATTATCACAATCACAGACTTATGGAAGCTGCTCAGGTTTGAGACTCAGAAGGAAATGCAGGGGAAGTCCAGCTTCAAGAAAGAAATTCAACATTTGAGACATCTAGATTGTCTCTCAACCCAGGATTTTGCTAAACTTTTCAAAGAAAAACTCTAAACGCATGCAGTCTCTATATTTCGAGGCTATTTTTATGCCACTTACCTAATAGGCTCAAACACTCTCTTCACAAGCTCTCACAGCTGAAGAAGAAACTACAGTTTGCTGAAAACAAAAGCCCAGAATGTAAGTACAACCTGCTCAAGGCCATACAGAAAGCAGTGGACTGAGACTGAACCCAGGGAAGCTGATTTCCAGGAAGGACTTTCATTATTTCAAAACAAAACAAACCCCTGACAGGTCTGATTAGTCTCCTCTTCCTCAACTAAACACACATAGCCCAACAACACTCCTCTGGGCCACCTAAAAGCAGCTGCTGTCACTTCTGCTTGCCGGATTCAGACTGCAATTCTGCCATTCCTTTTCAACAGTCATCCTGTGCACATATCTGCCATCTCTGTAGCACAGCAGAAGGCTCTAAGTATCAAGAAGGCCCTGGATAAATCACTTATGATAAATAAGCCTTGATTTTGAACCAGCTTTCCTGGCTGTGTTCCTTGTGTATGGCACATGCAGGTACACTGCAGAGTCACACAGAAGAAATTGTTTTTTCACTAATTTTTCCCTCAGTGTTTATTGAGCTCCTATTATGCACCAAGTACCATGAAGTTGATCGGGATACAGTGGTATAAAAAACAGCCATATTCTCCAATCCTGAATAACCTTTTCAAGGTGCTTCCCCTAGAAGCTAATAAAACACAGACTCAAATTCACATATCAGAGATTTGGCTTTTTTCTAAAGTGACTGTCTCAATTTACTGCCTTCATATTTCTATCAATATATATATACCTAAGGTCAATTTCCTTCCATGAGCCAGACGCTTATTCCCAATGGCCAGTTTTAATCCCAAGATAAAATCCTGAGGTCACGCTCTTCAAGTCACCCAGCAGTTGTTAGTTAACTTAAATAAGGCACAAAAAGATAAAGAAGATACATCTTTTGCTGCAGCTCTATCTTGCACTCAGGAAGCTCACAGTTTGGAGGACCGCACACACACTTGCCCTCCTCCCCCATCCGATTATGCCAAGTGATAGACTAGGCCTTTATGTTTACAGAAGAGCAATGAACTGCTACAGAAACACAGGAGGCCATGATTCATTCTGACTGAGGGGATCACAAAAAGCTTTGAGGAGTAGTGGAATCTGAGCTAAGCCCAGAAGGAAGAGGAGGCAAGAAACTGACTGAGAAGAGGAAATGGAAAGGCATACTAAGCCAAGGAAACAGAATAAGCAAAAGCACTAAGGGATACAAATGTAAAATTTGTTTGAAATTGTCAAGTAGATAATTTTAGCTATGGCAAAGAGTGAATGTGGAAGAGTGGACTAAGGATCACAGATAGGTGGGGGCCAAATTGTGGAAAGTCTTGCATGCCCTGTGAAGAAGTTTCTCTTTATGCTACAGGAAATAGGAAGCTATTGAAGATTTTTGGGTTGGGAAGAGATAATTACTCTGCTTTAGAAAGTGAATTCTAGCAATAGATAATAGAAGAGAACAGAGACTCTGAAACTAGAGAATTCCATTTACAGCTACTAAGGCAGGCTAGGTGAGATATAAGTATCCAACTAGAAGCCAGGCACAGTGGCACATGGCTGTAGTCCCAGATACTTGGGAGGTTGAGGTGGGAGGATTGCTCGAGCCCAGGAGTTCCAAGCTGTAGTATGCTATTATCACACCTGTGAACAGCCACTGTACTCCAGCCTGGGCAACACAGTAAGATCTCATCTCTACAAAAAAAAAAAAAAGGAAAGAAAGAACATAAAAGTTCCAACTAGAGTATCATGAATGAAAAGAATTGGATTGGGGAGACTTTGCAGTAGTAAAAACTGTCATGACTTGTCAATGTCCTCTATACAGGGGATGAGCGTGAAAAAAGAGTCAAAGATGATTTTGACATTTCTAACAGCTTGGAAGACTAGATAAATGCTGTTATTTAAGATAGGAGTGTCCTAAACATAACAGGGTATGGCAAGAAGATACTGAGCTCAGTTTGAGACTTTTTGAATTATATCTTTTGTTAACACCTCGGAAAGATCAAAGGCAATGCCTCAAAGAATATTTGAGACAAACAAAAGTCCTTTTGTGGGTCTTTTTTGTTTTTGTTTTTCAGACAGGGTTTCACTCTGTCCCCCAGCCTAGAGTGCAGTGGTGCAATCACAGCTCACTGCAGCCTCAACCTCCCAGACTCAAGTGATTCTCCTGCCTCCAAAGTAGCTGAGACAACAGGCATGCTCCACTATGCCTGGCTAATATTAAAAAAAAAAATTTGTAGAGATGAGGTCTCTACATGTTGCCCAAGCTGGTCTCAAACTCCTGGGTTCAAGCAATTCACCTGCCTTGGCCTCCCAAGGTACTGGGACTACAGGCATGAGCCACTGCACCAGGCCTCCCCATAGATCTTAAGAATGTGCCTCACAGATCCTTTCTATTAAATAATAGGAATTCTACAAATCTTAAAGAGTATTATCCCACTGCAGCCTCAGAGGGAACTCAAAGTACAGAAGAGCTTATGTTAAGAAGATTTGTGGGTGTGGCTTTTGTCTAAGGCAGTAAACCCCAATAAGATTCACTGGAAAAACCATACACTTTTTAAAAGAAGTATATAGTAGTCTCCCCTTATCTATGGTTTCACTTTCCATGGTTTAATACAATAGGATATTTTGAGAGAGAGACCACATTCACATAACTTTTATTACAGTATATATTGTTATAATTGTTCTATTTTATTATTATGTGTTGTTGTTAATCTCTTACTGTGTCTAATTTATAAATTAAACTTTATCATATGCATGTATGTGTAGGAAAAACACAGAATGGATAAGGCCTAGTACTAGCTGCGGTTTCACATATCCACTGCGGGTGGAACATATCCTGCATGGATGGAGGGGGCTACTATACCAGCGGGAACATCACCAGCTTGGATGAAAAGGGACATCTACAAGTAGGAAGCAGGCTGAGAAAACTGCTTAGCTGCAAACACAGGCTACCTCTTATGGAAAAAGTAATTCAGAGGACAGAACCAGGAACCATAGGGTAGAACAACAAACAGTGAAGAACCATTCTCAGGCAATAGGACTGAGACCTACTCACATTCCAGGCTGGATTTCAAAACTGCTAGGGACTAGAGACTGATGTTTCCCTCCTTTCTAAATGGAATCATCTGCTGTAGATAGAATATTAAAGAGACATGACAACTAAATGCGACGTAGGATTCTAGATTGGATCCTGGACCAGGAAAAGGCCATTAGTAAGACAATTGGCAAAATTTGAATAAGGCCTATAGATTAGCTTATAGTATTGCATCCATACTATTAATGTCCTGGTTTTGATCATTTTACATGTTGTGTCATTTGAGGAAGCTAGGCAAAGAGTATTTGGGAACTCTGTACTATTTTTGCAACTTTCTTGTATTATAATAAGTCTGAAATTATTTCAAAATCTAAAGAAAAAAATAAAAAGAGTCATTTTTAAATGTAAGTGTTACCAATTTTTTAAAACAGCATCTGTAGTAGTTATCCCAAATCTATCCCAGTGTTGTATTTGGTGTAGAGGACAGATAACTTGTCTCTTGAGTTCAGTCTTCAGATCAAGAGGAGCAGTACTCGAGTTGCTGTACTCATGGAACCGCATTGAGGAATCTCAAGTTCACATAGACCTGATTGAGACGATGAGACTGTGGCTCCTGAACCTGAGCCTAATGCCATAATAGATGAGACATTGACCAGGGGGCAGGGGGGAGGTTTTGGGTAGGGATGAGTATATTTTTCATGGGTGAGGAATATAAATAATTTGTGCCAGAGGTCAAACTGTAATGTCCACAAATGCTTTGACCTTCCTTCCACCAAAAGGTGGTGTGTAATTCTCCTCCCCTTGAATCTGGTCAGGTCTTACTTAGTAACTCTCTTCTAATAAGTAGAATGTGGTGGATGTGATGCTATGTGACTTCTGAGGCTAGACCCTAAGAGACAATAGAGCTTTTACCTGGCCCTCCCTTGGGATGCTTATTCCTGGGCCTAGCCTTGGTACTGTGAGGAAACCCAGGCAAGGTCCTTGGTCCTCAGACCTGGCTACACTCCCAGATGAAAACCAGCCAGAATTATTTGCCTGACATGTCAGAGAAGAAACTTTGAAATGACCTTGTTGCAACAACTGTCTGACTGTTCAGCCACCATCTGACTAAAATACATGAAAGATACTAAACCTCCTAGCTGAGTCCCTCAATTCCCAGGACTGTGAGAGATTATAACAAATAACTGTTGCTGTGTTAAGCAACTCCATTTTGGGGTGTTTTGCCATACCACAATTGATAACTGTCATAGGCAGGTAGAAACTGGGACTCAAAAAAATTAAGGGACTTTCCCCAAGTTTGCACAGTGAGTAAGGAACACAGTCAGGAACAGAGTCACATACCCATCTGAATCAAAAGTCATTCTCTTTCCACTAATGACAGACATGACAGTAATTGCAGCTAGTCTGCATTGGATGTTTTCTGTAAGAAAGCACTGTTCTCTAAGCACTTAATGTGGAGTAACTCACCAAATCTTTATCACAATGCTATGAGGTAGGTATTACTGTGAGCCCCATAATATAGCCAGGAAACCTGAGGCACAAAGAAGTTCATTAATTTTCCCCAGGTTATCCAGCTAGTAAGTCACAGAGTAAAGACTCGCCTTTAAAAGTCAGCTCCAGGCTGAGGCAGAAGAATTGCTTGAATCTGGAAGGCGGAGGTTGCAGTGAGCTGAGATCGTGCCACTGCACTCCAGCCTGGGTGACAGAGCAAGGCTCTGTCTAAAAAAAATGCTCCAGCGTGCAGTCATAACCATTCTGCTATGAATAGATGAAACCTTAAAATCAGATTTCATAAATTGAGAGAAGAACCAAGGACAACCCCTAAGGGACTGTACCCTCTACAAAGTGGTCAAAAGAAGACATGGTGATGGAATGACCTGAGAAGGAAAGGAGAGGGGAAAGAGGTGTGTCAGAAAACCAAAGGCTATGACAGCATTCCTGGAGGAACCCATGGCAGGATCCACAAACCAGCTTCATTTTTTAAGGCTGATTGGGTCAACTGCAAGCCAACCATAAGGCTCCTCTCCCAAAGCCACATTGTTAGTAGCAAACTCCTCCACAGAAAGTAATCTTTGAACCCTAGAATGGAGAGTTATGTCATTGGATTACTCCTTGAGTCATGTGGACAGAGCAGCACTATCGATCGCCCTTTTCTCCCTCTTACAATGAGAACACTCACTCCTACTCTGGAATGATTAGGTTGTTATTTAACTTCAGACATGAGGAAAGTAAACTGTTGTACTTAAAAAATATATATATGGTTCATGACCTTGACCCAATGAAGCCCATCAAACCCACTGGGACTCTTTACCAACTCAATGTTTTCTTTTAGACAGAGCTCCCTAGGATGCACTAGTTTTAGGTGTTCCCTTTACAGAACTAAACTAAAACCAATGTTTTTAACTTTTTTTTACTTCTGTAAAATAAGCTCTGGACGTAAGACAGACCATTCACCAGAGGCCCTGAGGCTGTAACACCACACAGGAGAAGTGCAGAGCCCACATTGCACGTAGGCATAGGTGAAGCAGGGGAAAGCCTGGCAGAGGTGAAAACAGCACTTCCAAGGGAACCAGTCTCAGCTCCAGCTCCCGTTTGCCCTCTCAGTTGACTGAGTGTAAACCATACACAGTGGAAACGTACTTAGATAATTTACACAGTAAGAAACAAATACAGAAAGCTCCCTTCCAATCTGGGAGCCACCCATGTGCCTCCCTTCAACTTACAAATTAGATTCTTTCCAGCAGAAAGACCTTTCTCCTTTCTCTCAGAGGTGGTAGTGTCTGGCTCTGCCCAGATGGTAATACTACGTGGCTCTACATGGTGGGATTTTCTTAGCATTGGCCTGAATCACCTGGGCTGAGCTCTGCAGGTGCCATCTGAAAGGAATCTCTGTCAGTACTTGCCCAAGACAACTTAATGTATATGTTACTAAGACACCAGTGAATGTTACTAGCCTTTTTGGAGAAAGCATTCCTTTTGAAAATGAGACCTGGAATTATGGAAGATGACTTCTGGGAAGAAAAAAAAAAAAAAAAAAACAAAACAAAAAAAAAACTCCATGTTATGTCCAAAAGAATCCAACCTAAGGGAAACTTAGCCAGGTTTGCCAGATTTGGTTCCACCCTCATCCTATCCCAGGCTTGTGCCTACCTCCCCACTAGGTTTGTTAGACCTAAGGTCTAAGGAAGGGTTGGCAATTGTATACTAGAAATTTCTGGAAATTTTCCTGATTCTTGACAATGGGGGAGAAGAATGGATGTTACATTCAGAGAAGAGCAATTCTATCAGCAGGCCTAAGTAGAAAGGAAGGAAGCCAGGTGGGATGAGGTGAGAGAGGTGAAGCCTCAGGTAAGAGAGGGTCAGAAGTAAAACCCACTGTGAAAAAGAAACCAACCAACAGTAAGCAGTCAGACAGGCTGTCTTTGGAAGTCTCAGAGTCCTTTAAAAGCAACTCTTCACTTAACAGGCCTTGGATTCATCCTGTGACAACTGGATCCTGTCATGGTGTGAGACTCCTTTCTTTTTTAAAAAAAAATTTTGTTTTCACTATTTTTCCCCTAAAATCAAATCAACCAGTAACAATGCTAGAAAAGTTGCCCTGGATGCAGCCCTGCTGTTTTCTCTCATCCAGAGACAGAGATTCAGACATGACAGATCATCTGCTTAATCACTACCTGATCCACCCTGACTGGTAAATAAACCCTCCTTTCTAAAGCCATACAAAGTTACTCCAGAAAAGAGGCATCAATGGGGCAGTGCTTAAGAAATCTATTGCTGGTCTAAGCAAGTGCAGCAAGGTGCTGTATTGAGATCATACCTATGGCCAAAGGCACCAGTGGAAGGGACTTAGAGACTCAAGGACACTGAGTGCCACAGCCTTCTGCAAGGTGGTGTCCAACTTGGAGCTGGAGGAGAAGCCCACACCCTACCCAATACTTCAGCCAAGCAGACATGGCAGAAAATGCCTCATTTCAAGGGAATGGTGAAAGAATGAACATACCAAAGGAGAAACATTAGGAGAAAGCATTGGGCTCCCACCACCGCCCTTTCAAAACGAAAACCAGCGATCAAAGAACAAGTACTGGCCTCCAGAAGCCCCTAAATTGTCTACTAGGCAAAAAGGTACTATTCCTAATTCGTGATCTCAGCTTACTACAAAAAAGGCACCTGGTCATACCTCTCACCTCTGAAGGTATTCAGCCTGAAGCATGAAGAGGCCAGATTAAGAGTGCACCTGGGCATTCCAGTGAGAGACCAGAATAAGGAATATCCAAAAAGTACCGGTGGCAAGTGAAACTGGTAAATTTTGCAGAATGCCAACTAATCAAAACACAGAGAAAGAACACAAGCCAAAATGTTGACATACATGAGAAAAATTACCTAGGGATAATTCTAAAACTCAACAAAAGAGGACAATTACTTGCAAGAAAAGAAACTATGGACTACTGAGAAAAAAAAAACAGAACTGAAACATGACGAGGAAGCAAAATTCCTCCCTCATTGAAATGTCTGAAGGCACTTTTCATGGTTGTCCCTTAGCCTGGGCTGTCATTTGATGAATCTTGATGTGTCTAGGAAAAAAGTGGGCAGCAGAGAAAGCAAACGCTCCCACTGCTCGCCTTTTACTTGGCAATACCAGCAATCAAATATTAAAACTTCACCATATTTTAAGTTACTGCCCCTAAAGATCTTACCACCAGGTAAATGAGATAAGACACTGGTCCATCAAAGGATAACTAGCAATGTATGGCATTAAATGATGTGTTATATAAATAATATAGGCCACAAATACTAATACTTTAAGAATAAGAAAAAATAAAGACTACTTCTTGAGGTCAGGGGATTCATGGCCAGCCAAGGACCTGTGGGGTAATAATAACGAACAAATATTTAGAGGAAGAACCCCCAAATGCATTACTTTCTGTGTTTTCATTTTCTATAAACATAGTGATAGCACTTAATAGACTTGTTATGGGTATTAAATGAGATAATGCATGTAAAATAATTGGCAGTCTTTGTCCTACAAACACTTAAAGAGTAAAGTTTCATACTTTCATCAGGTTTCACATAGCAATTAATTATTTAAAATAAAAATAAAATCACACAAACTCAAAATATGTCACCTGTTACATGATCACATCTCTATTCCTCTGACCTTAGGAAGCCACCAGATATATAACAACTCACTACAGAAACAGGAAAAGAGAAAGGATGAGTGTGAACCCATCCCCAACCCTGGAAACCCCCAAATCAAAGCAGGATGAGTCAGGGACCCTATCTGAAAATAAGGAAGCTTTCAGCCATCTTCCAGGGACTTTCAGCAACTTCTCCTGACAACAGCAAAAATGTAAGATAAGACCTACCGAAGTCAAAGAGCAAGGCTGGCAGGACTCCAGAACTTGGTTCACCCCACTAGTATGATGGGAGTTTGAAAGAGACACTGTGGATTATGCGTCTTAGTCCTCCCATTTGTGAAACAGAGAAAAACAATATCTATCTGCAGCCTTCTCAAAAAATTGACCAACACATACCTATGAGCACATCAAGATCTGTAGGCTACTTGGGATCTCCACAGAAAGAGCATTCATATCCTGGGACTCACATGGGTGTCTCCACAATGAGACCACACACATAACGCATTCTCTTCTCACCACCACCTCCACCAGATCTAGCCCAATAACTCTCAAGTTGAAACAAATGGGGATATCTGGGAGAAAAACATAGTTGTTCATAAAAATGTTTCCTCTTGCCTGCCCCCGGTCTTCTTCTGGAACTTAATATTTTCATTTACCTAGTCTTCCTGCTCACTTTGGTTAATAATTAACATTTGTTAAGCAAATTATATGTTAATTATTTTACATGCATTATTACATTTAATACTCATAGCAATTCTATTAAGTGCTATCACTATCTTCATTTTACAGGAAACTAAGATGTAGAAAGTAACTTGCCCAATATCACCCAGCTGGAATATGCAAAAGATGGTTTCCTTTTTTTTTTTTGAGACGGAGCCTCACTGTCACCCAGGCTGGAGTGCAGTGGTGCAATCTCAGCTCACTGCAACCTCTGCCTCCCAGGTTCAAGTGATTCTCCTACCTCAGCCTTCCGAGTAGCTGGGACTACAGGCGCGTGGCACCACATCCAGCTAATTTTCTGTATTTTTAATACAGATGGGATTTCACCATGTTAGCCAGGATGGTCTCGATCTCCTGACCTCATGATCCACCTGCCTCGGCCTCCCAAAGTACTGGGATTACAGGCGTGAGCTACCGCGCCTGGCCGCAAAAGATGGTTTCTAAACCCAGGTCCATCTGACTGCAGAGCTCAAACTCTTAGTCATTACGCTGTTTTGAGTTGACTTTTTTTTTTTTTTTTTTGAAGGAAGGGCAGCTATTAAAAACTTTTAGCTGAAATCATACTTAATTGTGAACATCTCAATGTTTTCCTGCATGAATAGAAAAAAAATGTCTGCTCTTACCACTTCTATTCAACATTGTACTTTGGCAGTCCTAGGCAGTTGTAATAAGGCAAGGAAAAGAAACAAATGAGAAACAGATTAGAAAGGAAAAAATAAATATCTTTTTTTCATTGACAACACAATTATGTACATAGAAAATCCCAAGAAATATACAAAAAGAAAGTTGATAGAACAAATAAGTGAATGTATTCAGGTCACAACATACAAAGTCAATATATGAAACAAAACAAAACAATGATATTTCTATATACTACAATGAGTAACTGAAAAATGAAATTAAATTAATAATACCATTTATAATAACATGAATAGAATGCCATAGCAAAAAATCACGAAACTTCCAGCTAAGTTTAACGAAATGTGCGCAAGACCCATTCACTGAACTACAAAATGTTACTGAGTTACTTTTAACCTAAGCCTTCAAATACTACTTACATAATTAAGAATAATTCGTCAGCCTAGCATTCAAGACTGATTAAAATATCACCCTAGGCTGGGCGCAGTGGCTCACACCTGTAATCCCAGGACTTTGGGAGGTCAAAGGGGGAGGATCACTTGAGCTCAGGAGTTCAAGACCAGCCTGAGCAACATGACAAGACCCCATCTCTGCAAAGAAAGAAAGACAATATCACCCTAATCTACCTCTCCAGGCTACTCTACCTCTCCAGGCTACTCATTTTCATTTCCCTTTCATTCTGTTTTTTTTTTTTTTTTAATTCCACAAACATCCCCCCTCTAATACTGAGAATGCTGCTCTTGCTGCATGAAATACATTTAATCAATTGATTCATCTCTATTCCCAAACTACTCTCACCTCAACTATCTCTGATTATTGGAAATCCTTCTCAAACTACTTCTCCAAGAAACGTTCTTTAATCTTCTAACCAGGTATTATCTTTCTTTCCTTTTTGACTCTTCTCCTCCTCCCAAAAGCACTATGTTGGCATATCTTATAGTGTTTATCGTATTCTAAGTTACATTACTGTTATATGATTGTAAGCTCATTGGTGATGGCGACTGTATCTGATGCAGTTCCTCTAAAGTAACTTGTTCTTTACACAGAATATATATTTAAATACTTGTTGAAGCAAATATTTAAAAGATTGAATTAAAAGAAAGTTCTTTTTGTAATAAAACTTTTGGGATATCAAATTGCATCACTGTCACAATAGAATTCATGATGTCCTGACTTTTGCATGGGCTGGACCAGGTGTTTAGCCATTTTGTGACCTTCCTCTCATTCAATTCTGAGGAATGTTAATTCAGCCTGGCTTCTGTTAGTTGGATCAATATCAAGATCAAGACCAAGTAAAACATCCCAGTGTAAAGGACAAAGACAGATCCTCAGTCTTTATATAACAGATCAGGGAAAGAAGGTGTAAGGGAGCCAGTGTCCTCAGCACAGGGCAGGAAACTGTGAATGATAAACAGAACTGGGGATTCAGTTTCTGGGGAGAGAAAAAAAAAGTAATCTGATCATCACATCTTGGAGGTCTGCGTTGCTTGCAGAATACAGAAACTTTCTACAGTACCTAGGCCTCTGCTGCTCTAGAAACATCTGCAAGGGTAAATGAAATGTTAACCACCAGTCCTGTCCCACACTCAGGAGGCTAGCAGCACAATCTGGTCCTGAACAGAGGCATAGAGCAGAGCTGACAGGCTCTGGAAGTGTCAGGCCTCTGTCCCAGAGAAGGTCCCTGGAGATGGCTATTTGGATCTTACTGCATATACAAAGTGGGAAGGGAATGTTACTGTAGAATGGAACTCATATGCCACACTCTCCCAACTAGCCAGAGAAGGAAGGCTTCTTAACTTTATTTCATAATTATCAAAAACATTATAGCTGATTAGCAGCAATTAATCACACTCCGTAAGTGTGAATTTGTCTTTTGACCCCAGACTGGCAAAAGCTCCCTAGCTCTTTGCCTGGGTACAGGATGTCCTTTCATGTCATCCTAATACCTTTTAATCATCCTCTATGTGTGCTTCAGTTCTTACAACCTGACATGGAGCTCTAGCTCAGCAAGATTCATCTGCATGTATTACTGTTTTTAAAGAAGTCTGCTTTAATTAAATATAAAAGTCATTGTTCGAACTTGTCATAATTTAGCACTTCTACCGATTAATTCATCTACTTTCCCTAGTTTCTTAAAGAATTCCCTGTATCATCTCTTGAAATTCATAAACTGGACTTATTTCTATGTACAAATTCCAAAAAGTAAGTGGGAGGAGAGGGTTAACTTGCTAGAAACAAGTAAGACCAAAATCCCCACACCTTATACACCCATCCATCCAAGCACAAAATTTGGGGGGAAATTTCTCTTACTTTTAGTGTAAATTATACTAACAACACTTCAGACCTTGCAAAGAAAGATCTAAGAACAAGTTGTTGAAAACTGCATTGGGGAAACTTCAATGATACTGATATCACCATTCCTCTCCCAAATTTTCAAAATTGCCAAATGCCACTAAGCAAACAGCGTTTAGAGGGTTAAGATTTCTGCTGTTTTGATATTTGCATATTTACTTTTTTCCTATTTATCCAAGTGGCAATTCCCTCATCCTCTGAAATTTTAATGCTATGTTCAAATCAGTTACCTTAAATGTACTTCAGAACAGTATTCAGGTAGCTAAATTCCCTGGAATTGTACCAGCTGTGCATGAATATGGTCCAAATCAAACTCTTCATTGACAACTGGGGACTCTGGCTTCTGAATGAAAATCAAAGCAATCATGCAACTGTGGAGTTTTCTCTTTTTATCTGTGAAATCATGTGATCTCCCACATGGACGCTACTGTGAGATCACCAAGCGGGTGAAACAATAAGAATTGCTGTATGGATTGAGATGCAGCCCTGAATCTCAGTGATAAACCTTTGGATCTCTCCTTTGAGCATCCCAATTAAGACTTATAAAATGTATTGTCATGGAAAACTTAATGGCAAAGTATCTGAAAAATAAGTTGGTATTTTCATTCCTGAATCTTGAATTATATCTGTGAGGTAAGGTATTGAGAAGAGAGGATCCTTTAAC
The DNA here is from genome assembly GCF_002776525.5 of Piliocolobus tephrosceles. Classification (NCBI taxonomy): domain Eukaryota; kingdom Metazoa; phylum Chordata; class Mammalia; order Primates; family Cercopithecidae; genus Piliocolobus; species Piliocolobus tephrosceles. Next base: position 177,869,159 of record NC_045437.1, read on the forward strand.
TAGACACTTGAGATAGAGGACTCAGAGATCATTAGAACTAGGTGGATAAGATCTTGGGCCAGGTTAAGAAAATATGTACTACCTGGGAAGAATTTACCACAAAATTGACTTAATGGCAAAATTAACATTCTTCCTCTGTCGAAAGAAAATATAAGACTACTTTGGGCCGGGCGCGGTGGCTCACGCCTGTAATCCCAGCACTTTGGGAGGCCGAGGTGGGTAGATCATGATGTCAGGAGTTCGAGGCCAACCAGGCCAAGATGGTGAAGTCCTGTCTCTACTAAAAATACAAAAATTAACCAGGCGCAGTGGCAGGTGCCTGTAATCCCAGCTACTCGGGAGGCTGAGGCAGGAGAATCGCTTGAACCAGGGAGGCAGAGGTTGCAGTGAGCCAAGAATGTACCACTGCACTCTAGCCCGGGTGACAGAGCAAGACTCCATCTAAAAAAAAAAAAAAAAAAAAAAAAGACTACTTTGAAAAACATTGTGTTTTTAGAGAAACACACACTTCAAGAATAAATTATTCTTGAATATTTTACCACAGAGCCTTAAAGCTGGGTAGCTGAGAACGGGGGTTAAGAAGGAAACTTTTCTTCATATATTTTTATGTATTTTCTGAATTTTGAGCCATATAAGTGTGTTACAGCTCCAAAAATATAAATATAATTTTGTAAAGAAAAAAACTAATTGATATTAGAAAATAAAATTAAAATTCCCTAGATAAAAGAGGATGGTAAAGGGGAAGCACATTTGCTTTGATTAGGGGCCAAGAGGAAGTTAGTCACCTAGATTGTTAATACACCACCATCCCTAGCTCCCAAACTGTTTGTTAATTCAAACCGAAGGTTGTTTTATTTTTGTTTAAATTTGGGGGTGGGCAAGTAGTAATCTACTTTCCAAAAGAAAAAAAATAAGAGGGTCTTTTCCAGGAAGATCTTTATTCTCCACCGCTCAAATCCCATTAACACTAATCAGCACAATGATTAAGCACATTGTGGTTAAGTACTCTAGTTGATAATGATTCTTTTGGAAGAAAGGTTCCCATAGCGACAGGTAAAGGCTATCATCAAACTCAGCTTTTCAGCACAGGACTTGATGTCACAGGTCAGAGAGTTAAGATTGTTTTAGTATTAATCTGGAGGCTTTCTTTAACTTCACTTGACTTTACCCATTCAAATGACACTGATGGAGAGCCCTTCTATAAACCAGGCAAAGTACGAAACACTGGGGGGCAGGAGAGCTAGGAGAAAGAAGACCTCAAAGATAAGCTATTGTTCCTGCCCCAAGAATTGCAGTCTGCCAAGGAAAGCAGCCACTACAAGAAATAATGACATTAGGGTGGTAATTCAATCCTTAAATCTGCAACCATGCCTCTAGTCCTCATCACTAGGACTGGTCAGTTTCTAATCTAGTTTCACTTTCCCATCTTCAAGCTGCAGCACAGCTGGGTTTCCAGCTGGCTAGGGAAGAAAAGATTCTTTAAATAAACAGCATTTTAAAAATATGTAGTCGCTTTTGCTATACTGAATTTTGTGAACCACCTTTCTCTAATATGTGAATCTGGGTGCCACATTAATTTAAAACTATCCTAAAGAATGTAAAATTCCCCAGGAATACACCTTTCCTTGTTTAACAACGAAGTACACTATACACTGGAAAACCGCTAATCAGGAAATCCCAAAGAAAGAAATGATCTTTATTTTTTATGCTGTTTACTGCATCTATTCAATAAGGAAACTGCTTAAAAACATGAACATAAGAAAACAACAAGATAGGGTGTAATTATACCAAAATATATGCAACCATCTTTTAAAATGCAGGACTATTTGCAGAACAGGATGCTTTTATAACATTGTACAGTGTTGCTAATCCCTGCAAGGTCTTTCTAACTCTTTTTCCTTGCCTTTCCACAGTAGGTACAGAAAACACCTCCCTCCAAACATGCCATCTTCTAAGAAATGCAAAGATTTTACTCAACTCTATCACCAGATGTACTCTTTCTGGATAAATGATACCCATTAGATATGTAAAAATACCACTCTGGCAGGTCTTGCTATTCCAGCAAGACCCCTGTCTACCTTTCCCCACCTTATATCACAGACTTCAAGTTAACATTTCAGGGTGGAAATGAGCCATTTACGAGGACTGATAAGAAGAGGTCCAGTGTGACCTCCTGCATTGATGCTCCTGAGGCCAATTTTTAAACACAATATTATCCCTCCATATGGCGCCCCCCCCCAAAAAAAAACCCACAAGATTTCTAGATGACCTCCCAGGGAACCACACCTCTCAGAACCTACACACACTCAGACCTGAAACTAGCTAAACAAAGCAACAATGCAACCTCAGTTGCTCAATATAACGGCCACGACGACAGTTTCCAAGTGCCAGTTTCCCTATTTTGCAATGGGCAAATCTGCTCCAAGGAGAAAATGTTCCCAATGACCCTGTGGCCCAGAGGGCTTTCTTTAGAATAGAAAACAGAAAATGAATTTGTTAGTTATTTCCTGCTAAGCACAAGGACAGTGTTGTGGTTAGTTAGGATGATTTTGTTTCCTTATTTAATATACCATTACCAGTACATGTTTTCTTTAACCACACAGCAGAAAATAAGAAAATGCAGTTTATGCTCTTCTGTTATATTATCACCAATTCCACAAGTCTCACAAATAGGTACTTTAATTTCTAGTCCCCTTATATAAGGCTCCCCAAAATAGTACCTATTTATACACTTTCCTTTGAATATCAATTCAAAGCAATTTTTTGCATTCTAAAATGTTTACTGTCATACACATTCCTGATCCTTGATAATTTGTGATATGTGAGGGCCCTTCCTTTACCAGTGATTGCAGTTGTAAATATATCTTTTTAAGAACTGTACTACACTTGCTATTTTGATAATATGAGATGATCATAATCTAGAAACAGACCATGTTCCTGACCCTCAAATCTTTCATGATTTCTGCATTTAACTGTTAAGCTATTAAATACTCACTAGAACAAACAATGTGTAATTGATGAGGCATATTGTGTTGGGGGAAGGAGAAAGTAGAAGGAGGGAGACAAGGGAGCAGTTACTCTATGGGGTTGTCTGACAAAGACCGTCAAGTCCTCAGTGGCCCAGACTAGCGATTATGTGGAGATATACACTGTGCAAATGCAGGAGCAACTCACCAACAACCAAACAGAAGCTGTCCTTGAACAAGGTTCAATAAATATTTTTACTATCTATTTTCCACTGTATAATACTGTTTCACAGCTTCCCAAGGGATCTCAGATAAAATACTCAATAGAATAAAAAACTAGAAATTCTTAGCTGGTCTCTGCTTGTCATCATAAAACATTTCAGAACATAAAACTAATATTAAAAAGCAGTCGACAATATTCCTAAGGATAATGTCAGGGTGATAAACTGCTGTTATCCCCTAAAGTTTTCCCCTCCTTATTAAGACATTGCCAAGATTCTTCTCATTAAAGTGATCACAGTTTAACATAGTTAGTGCCTAGATATACTCCCATAACTAAACTCCTAAAATTTGCCTCCTGAAGGGAGTGGGGGAGGAAAGCTTCCAAAAGTCATAGGTATTGATCTAGAAAGATGAGGGCAGCAAAACTTACTATAAGCTGTTACACATATTTTGCTACTCAAACAAAGCCTGTCTACACTACCTAGAATCAGTTGGTAAACTGGCAAACATACCAATTTCTATGAGAGTACAGGACGTCTATTATAATTCAGCGATTACACAGTCCAGCAAGTCATACCACATGCCAACAAATTCAGCTTTAGTTGGGACAAAAAGAAACCCCAACGTGAATAAGCACAAGACGGGCTTACACCAAATACTCCAGTGTGGGTCAACTTGATATGAATTATCTTACTAAGAAATAAGTACTGGATTCAGGGACAAGAAGAAAAAGCTCTTAGACTGACATTTATTTGACTTTTGACATGGGAGACTTCCGTTCCCAGCTGCAGAGATCTACAGATTTCAGTGTTTTGTTTCTAATCACCTGCATTCCTGTGCAGCATCCAACATCATGAAGATGAAAGATGCAGTCAAATACATCTGGCGAGTAAGACGTTAGAGCTGAACTTAAAGCATTCAGCAAAAGTAAGTTACTCTCTTTCATCATCATCGCAATCAACAGACCTTGTAATATCCCCCAGAAACAGCTATTACAAAAAAAAAAAAAAGAGGTGACTGCTTGCTAGTCTTAAGAAAAGGATGGGCTACCTGCTTAGCAAAGACAGGCAATCACGATGGAGAAAAAACCTGGAGCCACATGGAGGACGGAAAACAGTAGCAGAAAAAGTCCAACTCTGCCTGCGCCAGCTGTGTGGATGAGCAGAGCAACGAGCCCAGGGGAGGAAGGAGGGGGCGGGGGCGATCATTCCCTAGGAGAACTTGTAAGCGGAGGCCTTCACAGCCTGGGAGTCTGCCCAGCTGCTCCTGCAGACCCTGCCAGCCTGGGCACGGCAGGCCCGCGGGAGCAGAGCGGGCAAGGCCTCCGAGGGTCACTCCTGACACAGCCTCAGGCCAGCACCGCCAGGACCTCTCCGTTTTTCCTTCCGCTACTGGGCTATGATGGCAGCTTTCCAGCCCCACATGCCACACATCAGCCGCAGATCCCCGCTGGCACAGGCCAGCGCCTCCCTCCGCCCCCCGCCCCTGGCACACTTTGAGCCTGATCCTCCTTCTCTCCAGCCCCAACCCCCTCACCCACCGTGCCAGGCGCCCTGCCCAGGGGCGGCCCCACCCCCCAGCGCCCGGACTTTGCCAGGCCCGGGCACCTGCAGCACCTCCCCGCCCCACCCCCATTCTCCACCACCTCGCCCCTCCCCCCTTTCTCCAGCAAAGGGAGGGGGCGACTCACCGCAGTCAGTGCACAGGATCTTGCCCACCTCTTTCTTGAGATTTTTGCCGTTGGTGTCGAGGGGGGCAAAGGCCGTTTTAAAGACTAAGGGCTGTTCTGTGGGCTCCAGGAAAAAGATGTAGCGCTGGTTCCTTTCGAGCGGCGCACAGGAGCCCACGCTGATCACCTGCTCGCGCTGCAGCCCCCCGCTCCGGAGCGGCCACTTGTCCAGCACCTTTACCAGCGCCACGCGACCCGAGGCGGGCGGCTCTCGGGTGCTGTTGGAGCTGGAGCCGCCAGCTGGGGCCAGCCCCTGTACCTTGCCCTCCACCACCACGGGTGCCTTGTACGCCTGGTCCTGCACCGACTTGAGGCTGGGCGAGTAGCAGGCGAGCGACACACCGAAGAGCAGCATGGAGAAGCCGGGGGCCGGGTCGCGCCTCATGCCGCCGGCGGCTGCGGCTTGCGAACGGGCGGCGGCTCTCCGGGCTGCGGAGCTGCGGGGCTGCGGCTGTTGCTGCGGCCGCGGCTCTGGGGGCGCAGCGGGACGAGAGATGCTGCTGTTGTTGCTGCTGCTCCTGCTGCTGCCGCCGCTCTCGCTGCTGCTGCTGCTGCTCCTCTCGCTGCTGCTGCTGCTGTCGCTGTAGCTGCTGCACCGACCCTTCTCCAGTGGCGGCGGCGGCAGCGCTGAGCAGCAAACCTGCCGCATCTGGCCAGGCCATTTGGGGGGCTCCGCCGCTCAGCCGCCGCCGCCTTGGGAGGGGAAACAGAGCCCGCTGGAAAACCGGAAACAGCGTAACGTTAGCGCCTCTTAGCCCTCCACCGGCAGCCCGGGGAGGTGGCCCAGCTAGGGCAGGGGGCAGGCGGCAAGCGGGCCGCGATGCGCAGCGCGGCGCAGCGCAGCGCTCCCACCCTGTGCGCCAGGACCTGGAGGAGGATGCGGAGGATGGGACGCCCGCCCACTTGCTCTCTCGCGCCCCCTCTGCCCCCGGACTGAGTGGGGAGCGCGGCTTCTGCAGGGGAAGCTCGGGACTGCACTGCTTTAGTGCCCGCCTTCAGCCCGCAGGGGCGAGGGAGGAATCGTGCCACCCTTTGCTCTCGGGATTTATCGGTATGACAGTAGGGGTGGTGCGTGAGGAGAAGGCGGAGAAGAGATAACGGGCTCCTGACACCATCCTGTGAACGTGGGAATAGAACGCAGGGCGTGCCCCCTGCCTTTGGCCGGCAGTTGTAGGAGCCAGAGAGGTTGCCATGGCCAGGGTGGCCGGCCAGCCTCTCTCCTCTTGGGCTGTCCTCTTTCCTAGGAGGACCCTGGAGCCCAGCCCCTAAATGATACCACGTGCTCGGTCCTGCCACCGCCTGGTGAGAGCTGGATATTCGACTTGAGGTGGGGGAGGATCCCAGCTCCGTCATTATGGAAAGAGTTGAGCTACAAGGTGTCTTGTCTCAGCATTGAGGACACCGAAGTGGTGGCTGAGAAAGGGTCCAGTCCCCAACACTCTGGCCTTTCTTCAGCAGCCACGTGGGGATCTGGCTGAGCACTGTACAATCTCATCTTTTAAAAATCTGCTAAGAGAGGTTGGGGGGCTTTTGGGAGCCAATAGAGAGCCAGAGCCTGTCAGGGCCAGAGGCTGCTCCATAAAAAACGGTTTTTTGTTTTTTGTTTTTTTTCTAAGGCTGATGCTTGCAAGAGGCAGAAGAGTTTGCTGCACTGGAGCCAGCATCTGATTTAAAACACACACACACACACACACACACACACACACCCAGCTCCATAATCCATTTGCCTATCAGTGAGGGTCCAGGGAGTTTTCAACACTCAGCTTTTAACCTTGAAGGATGTGGGGCTCAGGAATGCCAGTGAGATCTTGGGGAATTTTATACCGAACTGGGCTCCACAGGAAACTGGTCCAAGGATGACTGACTTAGACTAGGACTGCTATTCTGGAAAGGAAGTAGAGAGAGCTACTCCTTTCCTACAGGCTAAGAGACATCTTAAACTCAATACATCCAAAACCAACATCATTATTTCTTCCACTTCACTCCAAATCACCTATAATTATTAATGCCACTTTTATTCTTTTAGACTATATCAATCCATTACAATAAGTCCCTTCATCCCATCTTTTATTCTTCCTCATCCAATTAATCACCAAGGCCTTTGGGTCTCCCTTTTAAAATAATCTCCAATTTATCTACTTCCACTCCAACTCTGCTGCAAACACCTTAAGTCCAAGTCCTCATCCTCTCTCACCTGGACAACTTCAAAGCCTATTAACTGGTCTCCACTCTTTTCACCTCATCACCTATCTCCAGTCCTACCAATGCCAGAGTGATCCTTCTAAAAATAAAATGTAAGCACAATTTGGCCATGCTACCGCTCTCAGATGTAAAGTCCAAACTCCTTAGCAAGGCTCTTCATGGGCTCCCTTTGCCTAGCCAACTTCATATCCTGAGAGCCAACCCCCCACCCTAGCAATCCTCAGCACTTCATGCTGTTTCTTGGTGTGCTTCTGCACACAATGTCTCTTGTGTCCAGAAAGCCTCACCTCCACCTTGTCCACATGGATAACTATTCTTTTCCCAAGGCCCAGCTCAGCATTACACTGCATCCCCCTTCCTACATATCCACCTCTACTCCCAACATACACATAGATGATGGAATTAATCCCTTCCTCCTCTGTATTGCCATGAGCCTCACACATAGTATTACTGTTGGGATATGGCCCATACTGTATTTCAAGCAGCCATTTAATGGGTCTGCATCTCCCATCAGGCCAGGCACGTTAATATAAGGGACTATACATATAACCTGTTCGCCTTTGGATTCCTATTACCTCCAACACAATGCCTAGCATAAAATAAGGATTAGCAAATCTCCAGTGAAAGAAGGAGAGAAGGAAGAAAATAACTGAAAATTGGCACTTTTAAAGGCATCAAGCCAATCTTGTTGGCTCCTTCAGTGTCCCCCATTTCATTTTCATAGATCACAGACCTCATAAATCACAAAACATCACCATAAGGAAGATAGCAACATCCACTCTTTCATTTTTCAATGAAAGAAAAAGTCCCAGAGGGGATAGGGGACTTACTCAAGATCTCACACAGCCAGGACTGAACTCAGTCTTCTGTTCCTGAGACCAGGGTCATAGTGAAGAATTTGTGCTCTAGAGTCCAGAAGAGCTGGGTTTTAAAGCAACTCTGTGACTTACCAACTTTGGGATGAGTCTATTTTACTCTTTAGGCCTTAGTTTCCTTATCAGTATGGAGGAGAAAATAATAGGGTCTACTTCATAAAGCCATTTTTTGCTTATTATGTACTGTCAATAAATATTCAATCAAATGGCTCCTCTGTGCCAGTCACTGAGGCACTATATGTTACTGGGTACACTGTGGTGAACCAAACTGTTCAATAGTACATGTTTGTGCTCTCAAAGCTCATACTCTGACTGGGAAGAAACAGTAAACAAGTACACAAATGGGTAACTAATTACTTGTATTGCTGAGTATCCTGAAGGAAATAAACAGGATGAAATGATAGAGAATAATGGAAAGGGGAGAGGATAGGTCTACTTGGATAACAGAAGGCTTGTCTGAGGAGATAACATTTAAGCTGAGACTAGAAGGATGAGGAGGATGTGGATTACGTGAGATAATATGTAAAGTGCTTAGAACAATGTCTGGTGCACAGTAAGGGCCAAAATTAAAGTTGAGAATTATTAATATTTTACTTACACTGGTGGTTCCCAATCTAAGAGCTGAGAATTTCTAAGCGGTATTAGCCTACTTTGGTAGGCTAAGTGGGGTGGATCACTTGAGGTCAGGAGTTCAAGACTAGCCTGGCCTACATGGTGAAACCCCATCTTTACTACAAAAAAAAAAAAAAAAGCTGGGCGTGGTGGCGCTCACCTGTAATCCCAGCTGCTTGGGAGGCTGAGGCAGGGAAATGCTAGAACCCAGGAGGCAGAGGTTTCAGTAAGGCTCATAACACTGCACTCCAGCCTGGGCAACAGAGCCCTGTCACAAAAAAAAAAAAAAAAAGCAATACAATTTTTCAATAGAACATGTCATGAAGAATAAATATATTATTTTCCTCTCTCTCTTATCTATTTATTTATTTATTTATTTTTTGAGACGGAGTTTTGGTCTTGTTGCCCATGCTGGAGTGCAATGGTGCAATCTCGGCTCACTGCAACCTCTGCTTCCCAGGTTCAAGCAATTCTGCCTCAGCCTCCCAAGTAGCTGGGATTACAGGGTCCTGCCACCACTCCCAGCTAATTTTGTATTTTTAGTAGAAACGGGGTTCTACCATGTTGGCCAGGCTGGTCTCGAACTCCCGACCTCAAGTGATCCACCCACCTCGTCCTCCAAAGTGCTGGAATTACAGGCGTGGGCCACCGTGCCTGGCCAGCATCACTTTCGTTGTCGTCTAAGAGGTCTTTAATTTCCTCAAACTACTTCCACATATACACTATTCGAAATTCATAACACTGAAGAGCACGTGGGATAAGCATTATTTTACAAAAACATGAGGAAAATTGACACACGGAGAATTTAAGTGACTTTCCCAAGATCACAAAGCTATGGATATCTTTTTTTGCCAAGATTTATAACAAACTCAAGCGCACACTTTTGAATAGAACCACATAAAGAAATGGAAGCCAGGCCTGTTCACTATACCATGGCTTAGCACAAGGTTGTGAAAAAAACTGGTTCATGGTAGCAGTGGGCTGTGTCACTATATAATAATCACTAAGAACAAAAACAGAAGTAGACAGAATGGTATAGACATTCTGAATTCAAGATAGAACACCCACATGAAAAGCTTGGCTTCTTTTCTCAGATCCCTCCCACACAGGATGGGCTTCTTCCAGCTTTAGCCAGGATAGCAGGCCAGAAAGGGCCACTGAACCAGGTTCATGGCTTACTGCAGCTAGGAGAACTGGCTAATCAAGGAGGTCTGTATGGCCTTTATCTGGTCACTGAGTCTCACAAATCAAGCCGAACACTTTGCAGGGCAGTCTCACTTTCTAAATAAAGAAATTTTGTAAACTTATTTTTTCTCCTTTTGAAATCTGTTTTCTAAATTTGGCTTCCAGAGTCACTTTCAGGTTCTGTGTGGTTAATTTCTTTTCCTCCAAGGATTTTCAAACAAGGGACTAAACAGAAAACAGATATTGAGAGTCAGAATGTTAGCACAGGGGAAGACTTTAGTATCAATGTAGCCTGATGTCCTTCTTTTACAGAGGAAGGCACAGAGACCGTGGAGATTATTTGACTTGCTCAAGGTCACACAGCCTTGTTGGCAGCAGGAATAGCCCTCATTCCCTGACCCCTGGCCCAGTGCTCTTTTGTCTACTTTTCAAAATCCTGACTCCACCTCTACTGGAACGTGAGCTTGGACAAGTCACTTCACCTTTTTGGTTTGTTTGTTTTTTGAGATGGAGTCTCGCTCTGTCACCCAGGCTGGAGTGCAGTGGCACCATCTCGGCTCACTGCAACCTCTGCCTCCCGGGTACAAGCGATTCTCCTGCCTCAGCCTCCTGAGTAGCTGGAATTACAGGCACGCGCCACCACACCCAGATAATTTTTGTATTTTTAGTAGAGACAGGGTTTCACCATTTTGGTCAGGCTGGTTTTGAACTCCTGACCTCGTGATCCTCCCACCTCAGCCTCCCAACGTGCTAGGATTACAGGCTGAGCCACCACGCCCGGCCACTTCACCTTTTTAAGTCTTTTCATTTCTGAGCCTTAACTACTTTGCATTTCACAAATGGAAAATTTATAGTGGTTTAATAACTTTCCAAATGACAGACACAGTTGGGACTCTAATCCAAGCTTGTCCATTGCCAAAGCACGTCCTCATGCATAGCACCGTCAGAACTCTCTGGGTAAGAGGCAGTCTCTTGGTGTCACTTTCATTACCATCTAAGAGGTCTCTAATTTCTCTGATTTCCTTTTTTGGGAGGGGCCCCCAATAAAATATCTACTTCTTAGGAGTTGTGTAAGGATTAAGTGAGTTAATTCATGTGAAATGTTTCACACAGTACCTGGACACAGAGAAACTTGCTAAGAGTGAAGTCTCTGGAGTCAAACTGCCTACGTCTGAATTCCAGCTCTGCCAGTTTGCTTGACTGACATTTTGGCCTAGCTACTTACGTTCTCTGTCTCAGTTTCCTCAACTGTAAAGTGAGTAAAATGATATATCTTTCTACGTCATTAAAATTGTTATGAGTCTTAAATAAAATAATATGTATAACCCACTTAGAATAGTGTTCAGCACGTTAACCATTATTAGTTTGACTGTAATAACCACTTTTCTTATTTTAAGTAGCCATACTTTGCCCAAAATTCATCAGTTTTAAAAGCATTCACTTTCATATGTTTTGAACACATGCTGAAATTCTTAAGATTGGAGCCTGATTTTCTGCTTTATTTAAAAAAAAAAAAAAAAAACCTCTCATTGGTAGTTCCAGTTCCCAATCAAGAGAGGCCAGGATTCAATAATTTATAGCCTATGGCTATGTTTGGAGTCAAGGGGCTTCCACTCCCCAATTTGCTGAAAAGTGCAGCAGCCCCTCTGTCTGAGTTGTTCCATCTGGGATAATAATAATTATTCCTTTGTAAAGTGCTTTGAGACCTTTGGATGAAGAGTGCTATGTGAACACAAATTATTATCTCTTTTCCAGATATCACTTTTAGATTAAAATCCAGAAGCTCCCTAAAATAGACCATAGCAGAAGTACAGTCCGGACACAGATACATCTGTCCATTATTATCACAACCAGATAATACATTCATGATCAACACCATCATTCATTTTCTTTTACATATCATAGCAGATCTAACTTGGATTGGGAAAAAATGAGATGTCCTCAAGATGGATGTTTTTGCTGTTTAACTTTCAAAGATTTCCCCCACTCTGTTTTCCTGATTTGTGTTTTTGGAATCCTCTCCTGAGGTCAACAGGAACTCTGAGGTTGATTCAACTCTGGGGGCGTGAAGCAGGACAAGAAAAAGGAATTATTCTCTTAGTCCCAAATCCTCATGCTAGTGTACCTTCAAGTGTCCAATTCATCTGTTTCTACTTTATAGTTTTTAGTTCATGTGCATTCTTTTTCATGTGGTTTCTAGACACTTCAGTATCATCCGAAGTCAGTAATTTTAAGACTACTTTCCCTGAGTTTTTGTTACAATTCCTAAATTTATTTATTCATTCTTCCAGAAACATTTATTGAAAAATCTGCTATGCATAGCACTGCCCCAGATGCTAAAGAAATAATAGCCATGGTTCCTGCTAGAGCTAAAATCTAGGCAACATTGGAGTCAGGTGAGCTGTTTTCTGTTGAGCGGGTGCCCATTCTTGATTCTTATACACACACACACACAGACACACATACACACACACACACACCACTTCTCCTTTAATGTCATCCTTCCCCTTTGTATTTCAGAGGCTCAGTGTCCCACTGCTCTCTCGGCTCTCGCAATTCTAAGGGCAGAGATAGTGTGTTTTGCAAATGCTAGGCCCTCAATATTTGCTGATATGACAAACTCAGTCACAATAAAGGATTAACATCTGTTAAAGTGTAATGCATAACTCCTTATGTTATGCCTTCATTTCTAAGGCATCCTATATTATTCATTTTAAAATGAACTTATTCATTCCAATAGTATTTTTATTTCATTATTTCTTTTAGAACATCCATTTGATTAATACTTATTTTAGAACTTATCATTCAAAAGTGTCTTTAGCGCCTACTCTGTTTCAAGCTTTCTATCAGATGCTAAGAACGTAGAGGCAAATAAGACACCTAAGGCCTCTGCCCTTGAACAGTTTACACTCGTAAAGGGAGACAGACACTAAAAGGAAGAAATAAACAAAAATAAATTCAGTGAGAGAAAGAAAAGAGGGGGAAATAAAGAGAGAGGTATGTGAGTATGATTGGATTGAAAATGACCAGGACAGGACAGGTACAGTGACTCATGCCTATAATCCCAGCACTCTGGGAGGCCAATGCAGGCAGATCACCTAAGGTCAAGAGTTTGAGAAAAGCCTGGCCAGAATGGTGAAACCCCATCTCTACCAAAAACAAAAAAATCTGGGTGTGGTGGTCGGCGTCTGCCGACCCAGCTACTTGGGAGGCTGAGGCAGGAGAATTGCTTGAATCCAGGAGGCGGAGGTTGCAGTGAGCCAAGATGGCGCCTCTGCACTCCAGCCTGGGTGACAAAGAGAGACTCCAAGAAAAAAAAAAATGACCAGGACAGGACAGTGCTTACAGGCATGGTTTCTCTAAGAAGACAGAATTTGAGCTGAGACGTGAAGAATGAAGAGGAGTCAGCCACACAAAACACTGGGAGCAGAGCATTTGAAGCAGAGGGAAGAATCCCACACAAAAGGCCTGAGGAAATAATAAGCTTGACATGATCAAAGTAGGGAAGGAAGGCCAGTGGGGCTAGAGATTGTTATAACAAGGAAGAAGAGTGGTATGGGATGAGGTCAGGGAGAGAAGTAGTGACAAGACTCATGCTGGGCCTTGCAAACTAAAGTAAGTTTGTTTGTTTGTTTGTATCCAAAGTAAGTATGGATTATTTTCTAAGCACAATGGGAAGTCACTGGAGAGTTGAAGTAGACACCATGTGATTTAAAATTAAAAGAGATCACTCTGAGGTGTGGGGCAGAGACTGTCATGGTACAAGAGTGGAATCAACAAGACCAGTTAGGAAGCTGGCAGTGTCCTGTCCTGGTCTTTTTTTGCTTTTTATTTTTGTTTTTTGCTTTTTGATTTTTTTGCAGTAGTCTAGGAGAGATGACAGTGGTTTCAGCTTGTGTAGTAGCCATGGAGATAAAGAAAAATTGATGGAATTTAAGATATAATTTGAAGATGGAACCAACAAGACTTGTTAGAGTAGATGAAGTGGGCAAGGAAAATAGAATAATCACAGATGACTAAAGTTTTGGCTTGGACAGAGGATGGCACCATTGGTTGAGATGAGAAATTCAGTAGTTGAAAGAAATAGAAAATTCCATTTTTGACATATTAATACCAAGATGCCTGTTAGACATGCAAATGGAAATTCAAGCACAAGTGGGTAGGTAAGTCTTGGTTTAAAATACACGGTTAGAGTTAAAGGTTTACATTTGGGAGTCAACATATAGTTGGTATTTAAAGCTATAGAACTAGGTAAGATGAAATGAGAAGGGTAATAGGGAAGAGGTTCTAGAACAGCACTGTCCAGTAGAAATGTGTGAGCCACACATATGAGCTACATGTGTAATTTTACATTTTCTATAGCCATATTAAAAAGAAACAGAATAATTTTAGTAACTTAATATATCTAAAATATTATTATTTCAACATGTACCCATGTAAAAAATTATTCATGAGACATTTCACATTCATTTTTTAAATATTAAGTCTTTGAAATCCAGAGTGAATGTTATGTTTTACGGCGTATCTCATTTCTCACTAGTCACATTTCAAGTGCTCAGCAAACCAACGTTTAGAGGTTGAATAGAGGAGGAGGAGTCAGGAAAGAAAACTGTAAGAATGGTGCCACAGAAGCCAAGAGAAGTATTTTAAAAAGGGACTGGTCAGCTGTGTCCAATGTTTATAAGAGGCTGAGTAAGATGAGAAGTGGCAATAGAATTCAGCAACATGGAGGTCACTAATGACTTTGACTAAAGCTGCTTCAGTGGAGTGATGGCTTCCTGGAAGGAAGCCAGAATGGAGTCAATGAAAGGTAAGGAAGTGGTGCCAGCCAGTATAAACAACTGTTTCAAAAAGTTTTGCTGTGCAGAGGAACAGAGAAATGAGCACTAGTTGGAGGGGGATATGGAGTCAAGGAAGGGTTTTTACTAAAATAGGAGATGTCAGAGCATCCTCATAATGGCAATAGGAATGTTCCAAGAAGAAGGAAGAAACTGTTGTGGGAGAAAGTGGATAGTAAGTGAGGAATGGAAATCCTTGAGAAAACAAGAGAGATGAGTGTAAGAGCACAAAGAGAGGAGCTGGTCTTTGACAAGAAAAATTATTCTTTTATCAAAACAGGAAGGAAGACAAGACTATGGACACAGTATAGAAGAATGGATACAGATTAGTTTATGGAGCTGAGTAATGGAATCTTCATTTTAACACAGGGCTGAAGCCATAAGCAAAAGCAAGCAAAAACCAAAAAGAAAAAAATCAGAGAGAGAGAGAGAGAAAAGAGGAATGCAAGCTGGAAAGGAAAAAGGTGGTATGCATGTGGAAGGGGAAGAAGGGACACTGTATTCTTTTTTTCTTTTCTTTAAAAACAATCCATTTGATCAATATAAGAGAGGATTAAACTTATCCAGGATCTGAACTGTTGGTGTCCACCCTCCAAGATACCCCTTTCTCTGCATCAGGATACCTAGGAAACCAATTTAGTAATCACAAGGTTGCTTGATGATCAGTCTCTGGGCAAAGGGAATGAATAATCTTGAGTTCATTTCATTCAAGGGTTAAAAAAAAAAAGCCTGATGAGCTATTTCTGATACATGTAACAGGGTACACATGCTTGCTACATTCAGAGTATCTCTCCCCTGAGCAATGTTGGAAACAAAGCAACACAATCTCATAATCCAGTTTATGGAACAATCTACCTGAGGCCTCTTCCAGCCATTAAGAAAACTGAACCACATGTGTCTATTTATATTTTAGTTGTAAGTAACTAAAGCTAACTATAAAGTTTTAAATTATGTTTCTCATTTGCACTAGCCACTTTTCAAGCATTCAGTCATCATATGTAACTAATGGCTATTGTATTGAACAGTGAAAATACAGAACATTTCTATCATTGTAGAAAGTTTATTGGACAGCCCTCAGATATGAAAGAACCCTTCAGTTGTGAAAGAACCTCAGATACAAAAGAAATTTCCATGGTCTGGAAAGGGGAGGTGCTGGCAAAAGTAGGGAAAATGCTGTGAGATACAGAAAACGTGGCAAAGATAAGGTATTTCAGCTTAACCGTAATTTCAATTTCTAGTAGACATAAGGGTGCAAGGGTGATACAAATCTAAAATATTGCAAGGACTAGTTCCCCTCCCTATCACTTCCTCACTAAAAATACATTTTTCTAATGGAACTTTATGTTCAATTTCAGGTATTTTTTGTTTGCATGTTTTGTGATGTAACTTCAGGGGAAAACAGAATTCACTTTATAATGAATTATCATGTTTACATTTCAACTTTTTTGCAATGAAAAGCTATAGGGATATCTGTATGGGCCAAGTGGCTTTTCCCAGAAGCTGCATGATTTTGGGATTTGTCTGTCAGTTAGCTCTCTTCCATATTTTGGACTCCACCATTTCTTATTCATGAACATGCCACTTTTTCAGATTTCCTTTTTCTCATTATCTTGGGAACACAAAGCTTTAAGTATAGTTTCACATTGACTGTGTTTACATTCATGGGGTCAGAAGCAAGGGCTCTTCATTTTCCTGTGTGTGATCACGGAGTCAGTGCTCCCTTTTCATTGGTACTTGACAGTGCCTCAGAAAAATGCTGTAACTGGTGCGTGTGTAGCGAGGGAAATGGGACTTTTAAATTTTGCACCCAGGATAAATCTGCCATGTGCACAGAAAAATAAGAGGAGTCCTGGTGACAGGTGGCAGTTTTCTACCTGGGAAAAGAAATTCAAGTCACCAAAGGAGAAATGAAGCTTTACTTATTTTCTAGGTCTGAGAAAAATCACAGCTGTTGTTGTTAAGAATTCTTATCGGACAGTCTTAATTAGCAAGTCAAAATATGGATATGGTTTCTCAGTTATAGATTGTATGAATAGATAAATTATAAAATATGGTCCCCAAAGCTGAAACTAACCTAATACTGAATCCCTCCCAAACAATCCAGCTGACCAACATGTAGGAAGTCCTTCACCCCTGAGACTGCCATGGGGTGAGGAAACCCAACCATCTGTGTGAAAAGGCTCACATGCAGGAAAACCAAGGCCTCTGGCTGGCAGCCCTGGCTGAGCTTCCAGCTGGCAGCCAACACAAACTGCCAGCCATGAGAGTGAGGCCATTCTGGACATTTCACCATTCTCAGGACGCTGGCCAACCCTTGTGAAGCAGAAGGACCACTTAGTCAATCTACCAAAAAGTGAGAAATAATAAATTGTTGTTTTAAGCCACTAAGTTTGGAAGTTTGGTTGACCCTTGAACAACACAGGTTTGAATTGCATGGAGCCACATATACACAGGTTTTTTCCAGTGAAAGTTTCACTGAATGCGCTTGCCTCTCCTGCCTCCCCTTCCACCTCCTCCACCTCTGCCACCTCTGCCACCCCTGAGATAGCAAGACTCACCCTTACTCTTCCTCCTCCTCCTCCTCAACCTACCCAATGTGAAGACCATGAGAATGGAAGACCACTTCCATTCGGTGAATAGTAAATATATTTTTTCTTCCTTTTAGTTTCTTAATGACATTTCTTTTCTCTAGCTTACTTTATTGTAAGAATACAGTGTATAATATACATATGTGTTAATTGACTGTTTATGTTATCGGCGAGTCTTCCCAGTCAACAGTAGGCTATTAACTTATTAAGTTTTGGGGGAGTCAAAAGTTATATGTGGATTTCCAACTGCACAGGCAGAGAGGATGCCCGTGTCCCTAACCCCATGTTGCTCAAGGATCAACTGTAGTTTGTTAGAAAGAAATGGATACTGAAACAGTACCTTAGATAAGACTATCTAGAGACTATCTAGCGTACTTCCTTTGTACATAATGGTAGGCATATTATTTTGTTTTGATAAACTCAACTATGTCATGGAAGGAGGAAAAAATTAGACAGGCATTCTCCCTTCTTCTTACTACCAAATATGCTAACCTTTCCATGCCTGTACTCACACTGCCTACCTTTCTTCTATTACATTGAAAGAACTGTCCCTGTTCCTGTCAAAAACCAGCACTTGCAGTTGTTTTCCAGATCCCATCTTTTCTTGCCTTTTCAAGGACTCCACTCAATTCTCCCTTCCTTCTGCTACATCATAAGTTTTTATCTGTCTGTTGACTCATTCCCATCAGCAAATAAACCTGCCTTAATATCATTCATTAAAATAAAACATTTATTTCATATCACTTCCACCCATTGTCCCATTTTTCTCCTTCCATTTATAGCAAAAAATCCTGAATCAGGTGTGCATGGTCTCTACCTCCACTTTCCCACCTACTGTTTCTCAACACATCGCAACTTGTTGCCAAGTTCAACAATCATCTCCTTTCCCCATCTTCCTCCATCTCTCAGTAATGTTTGACACATTCATCACTCCTTTCTTTAAACACTTTCTTCTTTTGGTTTCTGTTACATCTCACAGTTCAGGTTTTTACTCTATCTCTGGCTACTCTCTTAAAGTTGTTTCTGAATATTCCTCCTCTGATCAGCCTCAAATTGTTAGTATTCCCCCAGCATCAGTACAGGGACCTCCTTCTTTTTCCATCTACCCTCATTCCATAGGTATAATTTCATCTGCTCTTATGGCTTTAAATACATCTAAGAGTTGATGACTCCCACATTTGTATTTATTTTCTTCTATTTTTTTTTTTTTTTTTTTTTTTGAGATGGAGTTTCACTCTTGTTGCCCAGACTGGAGTGTAATGGTGTGATCTTGGCTCACCACAACCTCCGCCTCCCAGGTTCAAGCGATTTTCCTGCCTCAGTCTCCCAAGTAGTTAGGATTATAGGCATGTGCCATTACACACAATTAATTTTGTATTTTTGGTAGAGAGGGAGTTTCTCCAATTTTGTCAAGCTGGTCTCAAACTCCTGACCTCAGGTGATCAGCCTGCCTCGGCCTCCCAAAGTGCTGGGATTACAGGCATGAGCCACCGCTCTTGGCCACCACATATGTATTTCTATGCAAGTACTTCTTTCATGAAGCCCAGAACTACATATCTTCTTGCCATCTCTACTTAGAAGTCTAACAGGCAACTCAAATTTAACATTCTCAAAAAGGAACATGAATTTCCAATCCCATCTTCAAACTCACTCCTCCCTATTTTGGTAAATTGCATTGCCCTCTATATAGATAGATGCTTAAGTCAAAAATCCTACAAGACATTGAATCCACTATTTCCTTAACCACCCACATTTAATCCCAATCTTGTCAATTCTACCTCCAAAATACATCACAAATCCTTTCATTTATTCCTATCTCTACTGCTACCAGCTACTACCATCACTTAGATAAGTCACAATCATTTCCACCCTGGACTACCATAATCACCTCCTAACTATGAATTTCCTACAAAAGAGTTTTTTAAAATGCAAATTGGTTATCACTGCCCTGCTCAAAATTCTCCAAAATTTGCCACTGTATTTAGAATAAAATTAAAATTCTTTACCCGAACCTAGAAGGTCTTACATTACCTGGCCTCTGCCTACTTTTCCAACCCTATGTCCTGTCACCTTCTTGTTAGTTTAGTACAGTTCCAGCCACATACACCCACCTGCTGTTCCTTAAACACACCAACTGTGTACCAGCCCCAGGGCCTTTGCATTTGCTATTTTCTACACCTGAAGATCTTTTCAGATCTTTGCAAGGCTGGCTCCCTCTTGTCATTCAAGTATCAGTCGCTTCCTCAGAGGGATCTTAAACGATTGCCACCTAAAGAGTAGACCCCAGTCAGTCTGTAGAACATGTCATTTTCATTATAGCAATTCTTACTTGCTGATAATAGTTCGTTTATTTATTTGGTTGTTGTGTGTTTGTTTGTGGTCTGTTTTTCCCCACTAGAATATAAGCTCCATGTGAAAAGAATTTTGAGCAGGGCAGTGATAACCAATTTGCATTTTAAAAAACTCTTTTGTAGGAAATTCATAGTTAGGAGGTGATTATGGTACTCCAGGGTGGAAATGATCGTGACTTATCTAAGTGATGGTAGTAGCTGGTAGCAGTAGAGATAGGAATAAATGAAAGGATTTGTGATGTATTTTGGAGGTAGAATGTGAAAAGAGCCCATATTGGTTTTGTTCAATACTGTATTCCCAGAAGAGTGCCTGGCACTCAAAAGTGCCTACTAGGTGCTTTTCACATGGAGCTTACATTCTAGTGGGGAAAAATAGACAACAAACAAACCTACAAAAAACAAATAAGCAAACTATTATCAGCGAGTTAGAATTGCTATAATGAAAATGACAAGTTCTGGAGACTAATTGGGGGCTACTCCTTAGTACCCAGTAGGCACTCAAAAGTGTATGTTAAATGAACAAATGCCAAATCAGGATAATGATTATAATTGTGTCATTCCTCTAGCCTGGCAAACATGGTGAAACTCCATCTCTACTAAAAATACAAAAAAATTAGCCAGGCATGGTGGCACACACCTGTAATCCCAGTTACTTGAGAGGCTGAGGCAGGAGAATACCTTGAACTGAGGAGGCGGAGGCTGCAGTGAGCCCAGATGGCACCACTGCACTCCAGCCTGGGTGACAGAATGAGACTCCATCTCAAATAATAATAATAATAATAATTATTATTATTATTATTATGTCATTCTTTAACCTTGGTTCAGTTCAATAACTTTATATGGGTAGTAATATAAATGTTTCCTATGCAACTCACAATAGTCTCTATGAATGGTTTCTGTATACTATGTATACATGGTACTTTACTTATGACTCCTCAATTACAACTTTTGTAAAGGTAGGGATTACACCTTACTCAATTTTGTATACTGAGAACCTATATGGTATCTGAACTATTATAGGCTCTAAAAATACTTTGGTGGCTTGACTAATCTCAGTCAAGCATCTGAATACTTGCTTTGAGCTTAAGTGGTAAAGTCGATATAAAAATGCATTATGACAGTGATCTCTCTACAAGGCATTTAAAACCTAAAATCAGGAGGGGTTATTGTGTAAAATTAAAATACAGGAAACAATAAAACACTTTATAGAAGCAATCCAACATTTTAAGAATAAATACCTCCAGGAGTAGGGAAAAATGAAAATAACTAATGATTTGATAGTGACACTGTGGGTATGTTTTCTCATTTAAATTATCTTAATTGTTAATTATGTAAAAAATACAACTTGTGACCTGGTGCAGTGGCTCACGACTGTAATCCCAACACTTTGGGAGCCTGAGGTGGGTGGATCCTGAGGTCAGGAGTTCGAGACCAGACTGGCCAAGACGGTGAAACCACATCTCTACTAAAAGTTCAAAAAATCAGCTGGGCATGGTGGCACACACCTATAATCCCAGCTACTCAGGAGGCTGAGGCAGAGAATTGCTTGGACCCAGGAGGCGGAGGTTGCAGTGAGCCAAAATTGTGCCACTGCACTCCAGCCTAGGCAACAGAGTAGGACTCCGTCTCAAAAAAATAAATAAATAAAAGTAAAACTTGTAAGAAGAATTCCAGGTCCTACAAATATCAGTGCTTTCTCCCATTAGAACCTTCACAGAGTAGAAAGAAGATTTAAGAAATTCCTTTTCCCAGAGAACCACAATAATGTTGTGCACCATCCACTCTCAACATTTTCCACCAGGCTGATGCCCCTGGACAGCCATTCATGTTACTCCTCTATCACTACCCAGTCAGTTAAGTAATCAAATACTGAGCACATGGCTCTACCCCCAAGAAGTTAACACACTGGTAGGGGAAACACCTGTAAACATAGAAATGCCCCGCAGTATGATAAATACAGCAAAAGAGGTATGTACAAGGCACAGATGCACTAACAAGAACTGCTTAATTCTGTCAAGAAACGTATCACCAAGGAAGTGATGATGAAGTCAGGTTTCTAAAATGTAAGTTGGAATTCACCAGGAGGAAAAGGAGGAGAAAAGTATATAAGGCAAAGATGTAAACCATAAAGGGACATTCCTAAAGGGGTACAGATCCCTGGATAAATCACACAGTGTGTCCATCTTCCCAAAATATTTTATGGGTAATATCAACTTTGTAGAAATAGCAACAAAAGCCTTGGAGAAAAAGTAGAAACAAAATCTAAACTTTAGGTTAGTCTGCAGAAGAACAAGAGACAGTCCATCTAATCTTGGTGATAGATTGTGTGTACGTGTTTGAGGTTTTATATATGAATACATGCATGCATATTTTTATTTATCATCATTTAGCCAGCATTGAAATCATGATACAATTAACTAAAAATTACCTACACAAACTTTTCTAGGATTCACTCTCATATAAAGCAAAGTGTAATAAATAAAAATTTTAATTTCTTTTAAAATGAGATAGGGCTCAAAAATTTTAAAAAACATTAAAACTATTTCCTTTACTTTCTAAGTCTCTATGTTTTAATCTGTAAAGATATGTTTAATAATATATAATCTCCCTGTTAAGACTGGGATATAGTGTTTGGAGCCTAGACAAAGGAGATAAAGAAATAGAATTAAATCTACTACCATTTTCTCTGACCCAGCCTGGAATACTTAAATTAACTAATAGCGGTATTTTTCCATTACTGTTAGATACACGATGAACTAGTCAAGGGTATGTAAAAGTAGTTACAATATGTACTGAAGTAAAAATCAGGAAAAAGTTGCCTATGATGTCTGTGTGCACTTATGGGATGTAAAATCACAATCTAATTGAGAAGAACATACATTTATGAAACAGAAATAATACGGGCAAGTGTAAATGAAGTCCTAAGCTACACAGTAAAGACTGTAGATGTTATCAGTTCTGAGGATGGAAGCAATGTTAATGACACTCATGACCTGTAGAATGCCAACGTCCTTGTCATAGCTCTCTATTTCTTTTCGAAAATCTTTTCTCCCACGGGGGGAAAAAAAAGTTCACTAAAGAAAGATTGGGGCCAGGTGTGGTGGCTCACGTCTGTAATCCCTACACTTTGAGAGGCAGAGGCGGGAGGATCGCTTGAGTCCAGGAGTTTGAGAACAGGCTGGGCAATATGGTGAAACCTGTCTCTACAAAAAATTAGCCAGGCATGTTGGCGTGTGCCTAGAGTACCAGCTAATCAGGGGGCTAAGGCAGGAGGATCCTTGAGCCTGGGGGGTTGAGGTTGCAGTGAGCCCTAATTGCACCACTGTGCTCCAGCCTGGGCAAGAGTGAAAAAGAGGAAAAACTAAGTCAACATAGTTCAAGAATCCAAAACCAATTATTAGCAATTCAGAGAATTACCTTATAGGCTTTAAAAAACATATTCGAGCTCTTTGGCGGAAAAAAGTTAGATTCACCCTTCATACCACACACAAGCATAAACTCGAAATGGATCAAGAGCTTTATTGGGAAAACAAAAAACTATACAAGTTCTAGAAGAAAACTTGGGTGGATTCCTTTTTAACTTCAGTGTAGGGAAAGGTTTTGTAACTATAATTTCAAATGCAGAGGCAAAACAAATAAAAGATTAATAAAACTAACTATATAAAAATAATAATGTGTTACATGACAAAACATAAGAAAAGGAAATGACAAACTGGGATACAATATTCACAATATGTATCACAGATAAAGATCTGATATCTTAAATTTCTCTTTCTTTCTTTCTCTCTCTCGCTCCCTCTCTCCTTCTCCTTCTTCTTCTTCTTCTTCTTCCTCTTCTTCTTCTCTTCTTTCTCCTCCTTCTCCTTCTCCTTCTACTTCTTTTTTTCTTTTTTTTTCTGAGACAGGGTCTCACTCTGTCACCCTAGGCTGGAGTGCAGTGGCACAATCATAGCTCACTGTAACTTTGAGCTCCTGGAATAAAATGATCCTCCTGCCTCAGCCTCCTGAGTAGCTGGGACTACAAGTGTGCACCACCTTGCCTGGTTTATTTTTTATTTTTTAATTTTCTTGTAGAGACAGGGTCTCACTATGTTGCCAGGGCTGGTCTTGAACTCCTTGCCTCAAGTCATCCTCCTGCCTTGGCCTCCCAAAGTGCTGGGATTATGGGCATGAGCCACCACACCCAGCCAAATTTACTTCTTAAAAACTATTTAAAATATAACAAAAATGAACAAAAACTGTAGAGAAAAATAGGCAAAAATACATAAACAGACAATCCACTAAGAGCTAAAGATAGTCTTAAACATATATAAAAGATGTTCAACTTTATTCATAGTAAGATAAATGCAAATTATTAAAATGATGTTAAGATATCATTTCTCACTCATCAGATTGGCAAAAAAAAAAAGTCAAAGGCGACCATCCTGGCTAACATAATGAAACTCCATCTCTACTAAAAATAAAAACACATTAGCAGGGCATGGTGGTACATGCCTGTAGTCCCAGCTACTCGGGAGGCTGAGGCAGGAGAATCGTTTGAACTCAGGAGGCGGAGGTTGCAGTGAGCTGAGATCGTGTCACTGCACTCCAGCCTCAAAAAAATAAATAAATAAATAAAATTTAAAAAGCTTGATACAGTGGACTGAGTGTTTATATCCCCACCACCACCAAATTAATATCCTAACCCCAAAGGTGATGGTATTAGGAGGTGGGGCCTTTGGGAGGTGACTAGGTTATGAGGACAGAACCCTTTAAATGGGATTAGAGAGAAATCCTTCTCTCCTTCTGCCATGTGAGGACACACTGAAAAGACCCTCTAAGGGGAAGTGGCCCCTAGTTAGACACCAAATCTGCCAGTGTCTTGATCTTGAACTTCCAGGCCTCCAGAACTGTTAGAAATACATTTCTGTTGTTTATAAGCCAGTCATGCATCATTTTACACCAATGTTATGAGAAACATGTCATTAGGCAATTTCCTTGTTGTGTGAACATAATAGAATGTACTTACACAAACCTAAATGGTACATTCTACTACACAGCTAGACCATATGGTATAGCCTATTTCTCCTAGGCTACACACCTTTAGGACCCATTGCTATACCAAATACCATAGGCAGTTGTAACACAGTGGTAATTATTTCTGTATCTAAACATGGGAAAAGGTAAGGTGTTGCGCTACTATGTTATGATGGCTACAATCTCACTTAAGCCATAGCAATTTTTCAGTTCTATTAAAATATTATGGGACCACCATCATATATGTGGTCCATTGTTGACTGAAATGTCATTATGCAGCACATGACAGTATTTTGTTATAGCAGTCCAAAAGGACTCAGGACCCTTGACAATACACTCTGCTGGGGAGGATGCAAGAAAACATCTCATCCTCAATATAAGATGCAGTATATGAGAGTACATGGTATTCTCATACGTTGCTGATGGGAATATGGCAATATGTAACAAAACTACATGCAGATTTACTCTTCAACACAGCAACCCCACTTGTAGAAATGTATCCTTAAGTTACACCTCCAATAATTCAAAAACACACATGTACAAAGTAATATATCCACTGTATCAAGCTTTTGACTTTTTTTGGCCAATCTGATGAGTGAGAAATGATATCTTGACATCATTTTAATAATTTGCATTTCTCTTACTATGAATAAAGTTGAACAACTTTTTATATATGTTTAAGACTTTTTTTTTTTTTTTTTTTGATGGAGTCTTGCTCGGTCGCCCAGGCTGGAGTGCAGTGGCGCGACCTCGGCTCACTGCAAGCTCTGCCTCTCAGGTTCACGCCATTCTCCTCCCTCAGCCTCCCAAGTAGCTGGGACTACAGGTGCCCACCACCATGCCTGGCTAATTTTTTTGTATTTTCAGTAGACATGGAGTTTCACTGTGTTAGCCAGGATGGTCTCGGTCTCCTAACCTCGTGATCCTCCTGCCTCAGCCTCCCAAAGTGCTGGGATTACAGGCGTGAGCCACCGCGCCTGGCCAAAACTATCTTTATATAGCTCTTATACTTCTTTAAGAAGTAAATTTGGCCGACTGTGGTGGTTCACGCCTGTAATCACAGCACTTTATTACTTTAATAATGCAATAAGGCCGGGCTCGGTGGCTCAAGCTTTTAATCCCAGCACTTTGGGAGGCCGAGACGGGCGGATCACTAGGTCAGGAGATTGAGACCATCCTGGCTAATACGGTGAAACCCCGTCTCTACTAAAAAATACAAAAAAACTAGCCAGGTGAGGTGGCGGGCGCCTGTAGTCCCAGCTACTCGGGAAGCTGAGGCAGGAGAATGGCGTAAACCCGGGAGGCAGAGCTTGCAGTGAGCTGAGATCCAGCCACTGCACTCCAGCCTGGGCGACAGAGTGAGACTCCGTCTCAAATAATAATAATAATAATAATAATAATAATGCAATAATATATTGCATTATTTGTAATAACAAAATATTAGAAACTAATATCTAAGTGGACAGGTTGATTGAATAAACTATAATACATCCATACAATGGAGTACTGTGCAGCAGTAAAGAAGAACTAGAAAGATCTCTAGGAATGATATGGAATGATTTCTAGGAGATATTAAATTTTAAAAAGCAAAGTGCAAAAGACCATATAATATGTTATATTTTGTGGAAGAAAGAGGGAAAATAAGAAAATATACATTATCATTACAAAAAGAAACACAGGCAGGATAAACCAGAAAACAATGAAATATGTTTTCTGCAAGGAGTAGGGGTGAGGGGATGAATGGAAGGGACACAGGAGGGAATGGTTGTTCTCTGAGTATAACTCTTTGTATAGTTTTGACTTTTGAAAGCATGTTAATATCTTACATATTCAAAAAATAAATCAATAAGAATGAGGAGGGAGAAACTTAAAAGCTAATGTCAATTGAAATAAATAAGTGTAATGTATTTCAAATGAATAACATGACCACAATGAATGGAAACAAGTTTAAAATAACTAATCAGAGAAATATATGAAAACAATATGGCCTCAGTTTTGGAGGGGATGAGGAAAGAAAAGTGCGAACAAGTCATGAACTCTTTTTTGTAGGGTTGTTAATGGTAGTGGTATGGACAAAGCAATTTCAAAATTATTTTATATGTAATTAGGATTAAGCAAATGAGTAAATGTGTTGGTGTTATTGGGAGCCAGGGTTCTCACTGTGGAAAAAGGAATATCTAAGGAATATGTAAGAATGAAATGGGAAAGGCAAAAAAAGGATCTTGTAGAGATGGACTGGAATTGGAGAAACTGGTATGAACCATGATTTCTAAAATGTGAATATGTATATACATGTTTATATATGTGCACATATATATATGTGTATGTGTGTGTGTATGCATATGTGCGTATACATGGCTTTACAAACTAAATCTCTGTTTGTTCATAAGTCCAAGAAGCAAATACAACCTGGTAGCAATGAATATGCCTCGTGCCCAGATCTTGGTTTCTAGTGCCATTCCCCACTAAAAGGAATCTGTCCTCCTTCAAGAAATGGCTGATTCCAGGGCTGGGGCAGCACAGATACATTGGAGCCTAGGGCATCCTGTTACGCCATCCTGTTAAGGAAGTGCTAAAAAAAAAAAAAAAAAAAAGTGTCAGCATATTGCAAGGACATGAGGACTATCTTGAAGGGGCCCCACTGGCCAAATCTGAGACAATTTAAGCACGAAACTAAGTACATATAGTAATGAATTATAAACCATTGGTAGAATAGTGAGGGTCCAGAGCCAACTGATCCATTAGGCACTGTGACTGAGACCCATGATATTTTCAAAGGCCCATGAAAATGTTTTAATTTTAACTTATTTTAAAAGAAATCAGAAGAAAAATAAATGCACTAGCAATAACATCCTGGATTATATTTATCTTTATAGCAACAAAGTCATTAAATATAATTTTTTAAAAATTATATGGAGGAACCATAAAGACAAAAGTGCTGAGGGCCCATGAAAGTCATAAGGCTGCCCTTAGCAATGGGGACTATGTGCTAAACTGGAAAATCATCATTTTGCAACTTTCATAGTAAAGATTAATTCAAGCAAGAATCATCAATAGAAGTTAAATCTAAAGGAATTATTTGATAAGGAATAGGATATTGGCACCATCTTAAAATGTCTCACCCACAGACTTATTAGTCGCAGGAAAGAAAGAAAAAAAGGTGATTATACAGTGGAAAACTAAGGTATCACTTTGATTGGATGATCAAAATTAATATTACCTTTGAGAGACAGATGGACATCATGTGCCTCCAGATGTAATATCCTGAGAAGGTCACAACATCACCTATGCAATATTCATGCTGAGAGTGTATAAATGAAATCTAATCATGAGGAAACATCAGACAAACAGAAAACGAAGTGTTCTATTAAAAAAAAGAAATGTGGGAGAGTTGTATTCTTCAAAAATGTCAATGTCAGAAAAGACAAAGAAAGACTGTGGAAATGTTCCAGATTTAAGGCGGCTAAAAAGACATGGCAATTAAATGCAATATTTGACCCTAAAATTGAACCTGTACTGGAAGGGGAAAAAAACCTGTGAGGGACATGATTAGATGAGCTAAAAGTTTTGGAATATGAACAGTAAATTAGATTATAGCATTCTATCAAGGTAAATTTATGAAGTCAGTAACTGTAGAGCAAAGCCCTTTCCTTTGGAAATACATGCTGAGCTGGGCCCAATGACAAGCTCTGTGGTCCCAGCTACTCAAGGTTGAGGTAGGAGGATAGCTTCAGGCCAGGAGTTCGATACCAGCCTGGGTAACATATTGAGACTCTATATCTCAATCAATCAATCAATCAATCAATCAGTCAATGCTGGAGTATTTGAGGATAAAAAGCCATGAGCCATGATATACACAGCCTGGCATGGTGGCACACACTTGTGGTCCCAGCTACTTGGGGGGCGCTGAAGCATGAGGGTCACTTGAACCCAGGAGGTTGAGCCAAGATCATGCCACTGAACTCCAGCCTGGGTGACAAAGTGAGACTTTGCCTTAAAAAAATAAAATAAAAT
The DNA here is from genome assembly GCF_002776525.5 of Piliocolobus tephrosceles. Taxonomy (NCBI): domain Eukaryota; kingdom Metazoa; phylum Chordata; class Mammalia; order Primates; family Cercopithecidae; genus Piliocolobus; species Piliocolobus tephrosceles. The sequence goes on from NC_045437.1 coordinate 177,897,757, forward strand.
AAAATAAAGATATTTGTAACCTACATTAAATGGTTTAAGGAAAAAAATGTGTGTGTGTGTGTGTCTGTGTGTCTGTGTGTAAACAGAAAGAGAATAAATAAAAAAGCAAATAGGTAAAATGTTAGCAATGGCTGAATCTTTGTAAAGGATATTCAAATGTTCCTTGTATTACTTTTACTTTTGCAACTCCTTGTAAGTTTGATATTATTTTTAAATAAATTTTGAAAACTTAAGAAATAAAAAATATATTAGAGTGTCACATATACTCTATGCATGACATTGGCTGGAGTTTTCATGTTATAAACAGTTTCTCATTATATAATCTTTGAGTCTATTATTTTAAATGTCTACATAGCATTCTATCAAATTGATATGCTAGAATTTACTGGGCTATTGCTTTATTGTTAAAATTTTAAATTACCTTCAATTTTTTTCTGTTTTAAACAATGATGACAGTTGTTAAGCTTCAGCATTCTAGAACATTACCTATATTCACAATCCCAGCTCTGTTACTTATTAGCTGTATGACTTTGAGTAAATTATTTATCCTTCTATGCCTCAATTTCAAGTTAGGCATAAACAGTACTTATAGGGTTGTTGTGAATATTAAATGAGATATTCCTATAAAGAACTGGCCGGGAGCGGTAGCTCACACCTGTAATCAGAGCACTTTGGGAGGCCAAGGCAGTAGAATCGCTTGAGCCCAGCAGTTCAAGACCAGCCTGGGCAACATGACAAAACCTTCTCTACTAAAAATAGAAAAATTAGCTTGGTGTAGTGATGTGCACCTGTAGTCCCAGCTACTTGGGAGGCTGAGATGGGAGAATCACCTGAGCCCAGGATACGGAGGTTGTTATAGTGAGCTAAGATGATGCCACTGCATTCCAGTCTGGGTATCAGAGTTAGATGCTGTCTCAAAATAAAATAAAATGAAATAAAAAAAAGCTTGCTAGTCAGAATGTAAGTTGATGAACAGTTTGGCAAACAATTAAAGTTTAACATTTATGTACCCTAAAATGCAAAAATTCCACTCCTAGATATATATCCAAAAGAAATTCTTGCACATATACAATAAGAGATGTGCTCATGACAGCATCATTCACAATAATAAAAACCTAGGAAAAAATCTTCAATACCCATCAACAAGAGACTGAATAAACTAAGTCCATAACCACAGTGGAATATTACACAGCTGTTCAAATGAACAAACTGTGGGGACATGCAACAACATGCATGAATCTTAACAAATACCACTAAGTGCAAAAACTACTGTGTGCCACATGATTGTTTTTATTAAATTGAAAACATTTATATATGCATATTTAGGAATGCTTATAAATACAATAACACTATATAAAAAGGAAAGCAAGGGAGTGAGGATTCAGGTTGATGGCTGCCTGGCATGGGAGGCGTTAAGATATGGCATGGGTAGGGGCCAAATGTGGTAGGTTTATGGGTGCTTTTAATACTTTAAACAAATGATTAGCTAGCTAGCCAGTCAGCAAAGCAGACAGCTCTGAATGCTATGTGAAGAATGGATCAAAGGAGTAGAAGCTGGAGCAGGATGAGCAGTTAGGAGGATGTTTAGTATCCAGATGAAGGAGGGTGAGGCATTGTTCTCGAATGGTGGCCATTGAGACGGAGAGTAATGAACAGAATCAGAATCTACTTTGGAGGTAATGGAGAACTTGCTCTGATGACTTAGATGTGGCAGGCAAGGAATATTCTATTTTACAAAGCTTCCATAATTTAACAGTCTGCTCTTACGGTACATCTAAGTTGCTTACAATATTTTTTGCTCCAATAAAAGGTCTAAAATGAACATCCTTGTACCTTAATCTTCATACAAATTCAATTAATGTCTTTCTTTTTTATGGTGTGAGATAGGGTCCAATTTTATTATATTTAAGATTGTAATTTTTTTAGAGCAGTGTTAGGCTCACAGTCAAATTGAAAGGAAGGTACAGAGATTTCCCATACGGCCTCTGCCCTCATACATGTTCAGCCTCCCAATTACAACATCCCCCACCAGAGTGATACATGTGTTACAACTGATAAACCTACACTGACACACCATTATCACCCAAAGTCTATACCCTACATTAGGGTTCACTCTTGGTGGTGTACTTTCTATGGGTTTGGACATGTGTATAAGGACATATATTCATTACAGTATCATATAGTATTTTCACTGTCCTGAAAATCCTCTGTGTCCCACCTTTTCATCCTTCCCTCACCCCAACCTCTGGCAACTACTGATCCTTTTACTCTCTCCACAGTTTTGCCTTTTCCAGAATATGATACAATTGGAATCAGATAATATGTAGCCTTTTCAATTGGCTTCTTTCAGTTAGCAATATGGATTTAAGGTTCCTCCATGTCTTTTCATGGCTTGATAGCTTTTTTCTTTTTAGCAAGGAATATTTCATTTACTGGGTGTACCACAGTTTATTCATTCCTCTAATGAAAGTCAATTCGGTTGCTTTCAAGTTTTGGCAATTATAAAAGATGCTATAAACATCCGTGTGCATGTTTTTGTATGGACATAAGTTTTTAGCTCCTTTTGGTAAATACCAGAGAGTTCAAATGCTGGATTATATGGAAGATGTATGTTTAGTTTTGTAAGAAACTGTCAAACTATCTTCCAAAGTAGCTGTGCCCTTTTGCATTCCCACCAGCAATGAACGAGAGTTCCTGTTGCTCCACATCCTCACCAGCATTTAGTGTTGTCATGTTCTGGATTTTGGCCATTCTAATAGATATGTATCTTGAATTAATTTCTTAAAACCAACCTGCAGAAATGAAATTGTTATACCAAAGGATATGTGCATTGAATAAGGCTTTTGTTGTTGTTGCTGTTGTTTCGTTTTTTGGTTTTTTTCTGAGATGGAGTCTCGCTCTGTTGCCCAGGCTGGAGTGCAGTGGCCGGATCTCAGCTCACTGCAAGCTCCTCCTCCCGGGTTTACGCCATTCTCCTGCCTCAGCCTCTCGAGTAGCTGGGACTACAGGCGCCCGCCACCTTGCCCGACTAATTTTTTGTATTTTTTTTGTAGAGACGGGGTTTCACCATGTTAGCCAGGATGGTCTCGATCTCCTGACCTCATGATCTGCCCATCTTGGCCTCCCGAGTGCTGGGATTATCCCAAAGTGCTGGGATTACAGGCTTGAGTGAATAAGGCTTTTGATACATATTACCAAGTTAGCTTCCCGAAATGAAAGATTGTGCCATTTTAGCTCACACTAGCCTAGGCAACATGACGAAGCTTCATCTCTACAAAAAGTACAAAAATTCACTGGGTGTGGTGGCCCGCGCCTTGTAGTCCCAGCTACTCCAGCGACTGAGGCAGGAGAATTGCTTGAGCTGGGGAAGGGGAGGTTGCAGTGAACCAAGATTGCGCCACTGTACTTCAGCCTGGAGGACAGAAGGAGACACTGTCTTAAAGAAGAAAAAAAAAGAACAAGAAGAACTTACAGTAGTGCCTGGAATATACTAAGCATTCAACAAATATTAGCTATTTGAATAAATTTTGTACATTAAGCTTTTTCCATTGGGGGGATCTAAACTTTTGCAATATTAATAGTTGACTATAAAGGCAACACTGATATTTTGGGATACATAAAAGAATGTATAATGTAGAGATTAGAATGGCAATATTTTGAACAATGAAATAGATGATTTTATAATCTTTGGTTTCTTTAAAAAAATTGGAATTCATCTAAAAAAGGATATATCTGCTATTTTAAAATCTACCACTCGGTGGCAGCATAACCAATTAATTGGCAATATTACTTTAACTCGTGATTTTCAAACTCAAATTTACAAAAATCTCAAAATAGAAAAAGGGTTCCTAGAAAAGAAGTGTGGTTATAGCAGCCACATTAAATCTATGGCTGATGAATTATTTGAGGTACATCTATCCCAATACCTTGCTAGGTGTTGGTGGGCCAGACATCTCTAAACTGATTTATATTTTCTGTGACCCCATTTCCACCCTCCCTTAAAAAGGTTTTCCTTCAGTCTTTTCCATCTCAATAAATGACATAAGTACCATCTACCTAACTGCTTAAGCTAGAAGCTAAAAGTCACTCTATTGTGGGGTGCAGGGCTTTTTATTGTTGATTCATAGTTGTGTTATATTATGGTAAAAAGAAATGTGGTCTGTATGATATCCACTTCTCAGTATTATCTCATTGGCTTCGTAACCAAATTTTCAAGTTTTTCACATTTACTTAGAGAACATGTACTCTCCACTACGTGAAGGATTCTGGTTATATCCATTAAATCAAGCTTGTGAACTGTGTTTTTCAGATCTTCTATATCCTTATTGTGTCAGCTTTTTCTGTTTCTGTAGGAAATATGGTAAAGAAAAATTTGCCACTGTAATTGTGGATTTGTTAATTTCTTGCAATTCTGTCAATGACATTTTTGCTTTACATGTACTGAAGAGGTATTGTAAATTACATATAGAGTCAGAATTGCTACATCTTTCTGGTACCAACGTGGAGAAATCCCATCTCTACTAAAAACACAAAGTTAGCCAGGCATGGTGGCACATGCCTGTAATCCCAGCTATGTGGGAGGCTGAAGCAGGAGAATCGCTTGAACCTGGGAGGTGGAGGTTGCTGTGAGCTGAGAATGTACCATTGCACTCCAGCCTGGGCAACAAGAGCAAAACTGTCTAAAAAAAAAAAGAAAAAAAAATTCCTTTATTGTTTACTTAAAAACATCTTAGGCCAGCTGGGCTCAGTGGCTCACGCCTGCAATCCCAGCACTTTGGGAGGCCAAGGCAGGTGATCACCTGAGGGCAGGAGTTCGAGCCCAGCCTGATCAACACGGAGAAACCCCGTCTTTACTAAAAATACAAAATTAGATGGG
>NC_045437.1:177902732-177911618 GCF_002776525.5 Piliocolobus tephrosceles
CTACTAAAAATACAAAATTAGCTGGGTGTGGTGGTGCATGCCTGTAATCCCAGATGCTTGAGAGGCTGAGGCAGGAGAATCGCTTGAACCTGGGAGGAGAAAGTCACAGTGAGCTGAGATTGTGCCACTGCACTCCAGCCTGGACAACAAGAGTGAAACTCCATCTCAAAAAAAAAAAAAAAATTATTCCTAACAACGTTTTTCACCTTTAAGTCTATTTTGTCTGGCATTTCCACTGCTACACAAGCATTCTTTTGGATAATATTTGTCCCCCATATATTTTTTTACTCATGTACTTTCAGCCTTTTTATGCATTTATGATTTAGCTATGTCTATGGTTAATATAATATAGCCAGATTTGTTTCTAATCTGAGCAGTTCTGATTTTAACTGACAAGTTTAATCTATTTTTATATTGAAATTACTGATTTATTTGAACTTATTTCTAAAATTGTATGATTTTTATAATGATTTATAATAGCGTTTAAAACATTTTTTCCTCCTTGTATATCTTTTATTGGTCTAGTTTTATTTTTTCCTCTTTCTTTACTGTTATTGAGGTATTTATAAAGGTGCAGAGCCTTTATATCTTTTTATAATTGCCCTTACATTTTTAATGTGTACATCAGATGTCTAAAGTGAATCAATGTATCTGCTCCATTCCTGAATGATCAAAGGCCTTAGAAAGTTTTACCTCCCATAACCCTCCCTCCCGTCTTGTTCATTACTGTTACCTAGTATTTGGTTTTACCATCTTCTCAATTTAGACATTAATATCATTGTTAATATTGTTTACAATCAGTACTTATTTAGGTATGCTCATATGGTTAGCAATTTTCTCACTTATCATTTCCCCTTACATTATGTTGATTTAAATTCTCCAGTGGGTCAGGCACTGTGGCTTATGCCTATAATCCCAAAACTTTGGGAGGCCAAGGCTGGAGGATCACTTGAGCCCAGGAGTTTGAGACCAGCCTGGCCAACATAGGGAGACCCCGTCTCTATTAAATTTAAAAAAAAAATAGCTGGGCATGGTGGTGCATGCCTGTAGTCCCGGCTACTCAGGAAGCTTAGATGAAAGAATCACTGAAGCCCAGGAGGTCGAGCTGCAGTGAGCCAAGATTGGGCCATTGCACTCCAGCCCCGGCAACAAGACAAGACCTTGTCTCAAAAACAAAGAAACAAACAAAAATCCTTTAGTGACTTCATATGAGAAAGAATAATATCCAAACATTTTACCACAACACTTGGAATGACCTGGCCCATGCCTGCTTCTCCAATTTCCTCTCATAAACTTAAATACTTATGTTTAACTTTATAGGAAATTACCAAACAGTTCCCTGAAATGGTTATATGATTTTGCATTCCCATCAGAATGTATGAAAGTTCCAGTTATGACCGGGCACAGTGGCTCACGCCTGTAATCCCAGCACTCTGGGAGGCTGAGGCGGGCGGATCATGAGGCCAGGAGATCGAGACCATCCTGGCTAACACGGTGAAGTCCCATCTCTACTAAAAATACAAAAAAAAAAAAAAAAAATTAGCTGGGCATGGTGCCGGGCGCCTGTAGTCCCAGCTACCTGGGAGGCAGAGACAGGAGAGTGGTGTGAACCCAGGAGGCAGAGCTTGCAGTGAGCCCAGATCATGCCACTGCACTCCAGACTGGGCGACAAAGCGAGACTCCGTCTCAAAAAAAAAAAAAAGAAAGAAAGGAAAAAAAAAGAAAGTTCCAGTTATTCTGCAACCTCACCAGCACCTGACATTGTCTTTTCATTTAAACTATTTGAGTAGGCATGAGGTGGTGTCTTATTGTCGTTTTAATTTGTAAACGACTAATGAAGTTGAACATCTTTTCATGTACTTATTTGCCATCTGTATATCTTTTTTTATAAAGTGTCTGCTCAAATCTTTTGCCCTTTTCTTTACTGGGTTGTTAGCTTTCTTATTATTGAGGTTAGAGAGTATTTTATATATTCAGGTTACAAATATTTTATTAGACATGTTTTGCAAATGTTTCTTACCAGTATGTGGCTTGTCTTCTCATTTTCTCTACCTTCCAAAGAGCAGAACTTTTTTGCTTCGTAAAATCCAATTTATTAATTTTTCCTTTTCTACCCAGCCTTTTAATCCTTCTTCCCATCCTATTCTATCAGTCTTCTTTCTCTGTCTTCAGTCATGTGTAATTCTCCCACTTTGTGCAAAAATCTTCACCTTTCCTCATTGTCACTGTTCTTTTTCCCCCATTTATTTCCCTGCCAAATATTTGGAATGAATGTCTACAAAAGCCTCCAATTCTTTACTATTTAGTCATTCCTTAAAGTCCTAAAATTTTTGCTTTCATTTATACCACACTACCAAAACTAACCTCTTGATGTCACCAAAAAGCCTCTTACGTGTCCATTCTAATAATATTTTCTAACCCTAATTATTCTCTACTTCTTTTTGGCATTGAAATAGCTGATGAATCCTTTCTTCTAATTTTTTTTTTATTTTTTTAATTTATTTTTTTTTTAGACAGAGTCATGCCCAGGCTGGAGTGCAGTGGCACCATCTCAGCTCACTGCAACCTCCACTGCCCGGGTTCAAGTGATTCTCGTGCCTCAGCCTCCCAAGTAACTAGGACTACAGGCACATACCACCACAGCTAGCTAATTTTTGTATTTTTACTACAGACGGGGTTTTGCCATGTTGGCCAAGCTGGTCTCGAACTCCTGCCCTCAAATGATCTGCCTGTTTTGGCCTCCCAAAGTCCTGGGATTACAGGCGTGAGCCACCATGCCCAGCCTTAAAATTATTTTTTCACCTCTCATTTTTGACATTCCTCAAAAGCTGATCTAACCCCTATGTTATCTCCTTGGGAATTAATTCAAATATTATTTAATATCATGTAAATAAGAGGTTTTGGTCTTTGTTTTATTTTAGAGATTAGGGTCTCATTGTGTTGTCCAGGTTGGTCTTGAACTCTTGAGGTAGCTCGTGATCCTCCTACCTCAACCTCTCCAGTAACTGGGTCTTCAGGTGTGCACCACCAAGCCAGGCTTAAGGGTTTTTTTGGTGAATAAATTTAATGTTTCATGTTGTTCTGAAGTCAGACTGAAGTAGCAAATATGAAATAGGTGTTAAATTGCTTACAGGAAATTAATTCCCTTAAATGAGTTGAATATCACCATTTATTTTTTAAATGACATCATTGTCTTTTTTAAAACCTGAATTCCCAATGAGAGAAATTTCAGCAGAACATATAACTGATTTTTATTATAAACTTTAAATTACTGGAGTCCAAATGAATAAAATTTACTCTCATTTTTTCATTAATTATAACATATGCATTACATATTGGGAAGCAATACAATCCAAGAACAATTTCCTAGGAGAGGGGGTGTAGTTATTAGGATTACAAAGGGTTTTTTCTAATATTTATTAGGTAGAGAAACTGAAATATAGTAAAATAGATTTTTCCCCTACCTAAAGTAAAATTATAAAAAAGACATTTCAGTTTTGATTTTGCCTCATTGGAACCATAATTAGCAAGTGGTTTCATCCTTCTCAGGTATTCCCCCATCTACCATCCTTTCCTTCTCATTCACCTTCTCTTTCTTTTTCCCCTTTTTATTTCCTCTAATTAGTAAAATGACCAGAAAATATGACTAAATTAAGGCACTGCGTTTCTCCCAATTCTAGGTTAAAGTAATTACCTCTTGTTATTCCAGCTAGTTCTTTTGCTGGCTTCCCTTTATCTGCTGAAAAGTCTGTTTTCAGATGGACAGCTCCTGCTTTCTTCTTCTTGGGCAGAGCAAAAGAGAGCAATGGCTGAGATTTCCTGATTCATTAGTGCCACAAGGTCAGGCTAGGAAAATCTGTGCTCTGGAATCCTCCATGTCTCCATTGTGGGGATATCAGTGCATTCTGAGCACATTGAGAGGCAGCAGAATATAGGAGAAAGAGCTTTGGAGTTAAAAAGACCTGAGTTCACATCAATCCTGACTACCACTTAATAGGCACATGACCAGAAAGGCAATAAATTCTTCGAGCATGTCTCCTCATCTGTGAAAGAGAGATAGATGAAAATGTCTATTTTAACAGGAAACATGAGTAAGGAATCTGACACTTAGTACATACTGAGTACAGTTTAGTCTCCTCCTCTACTCTCCCACAATACTTCCTTTAGTTGAGAATGGCTCTTTAAAATGTCACCCCTGGCTGGGCGTGGTGGCTCATGCCTGTAATCCCAGCACTTTGGGAGGCCAAGGCGGGTGGATCCTTTGAGGCCAGGAGTTCAAGACCAGCCTGGCCAACATGGTGAAACTCCAACTCTACTAAAAATAAAAAATTAGTCCGGGCGCGGTGGCTCAAGCCTGTAATCCCAGCACTTTGGGAGGCCGAGATGGGCGGATCACGAGGTCAGGAGATCGAGACCATCCTGGCTAACATGGTGAAACCCCGTCTCCACTAAAAAAATACAAAAAACTAGCCGGGTGAGGTGGCGGGCGCCTGTAGTCCCAGCTACTCGGGAGGCTGAGGCAGGAGAATGGCGTAAAAACCCAGGAGGTGGAGCTTGCAGCTTGCAGTGAGCTGAGATCTGGCCACTGCACTCCAGCCTGGGTGATAGAGCGAGACTCCGTCTCAGACAAAAAAAAAAAAAAATTAGCCGAGCAGGGCGGCACACGCCTGTACTCCCAGCTACTCAGGAGGCTGAGGCCCGAGAATTACATGAACCCAGGCAGTGGAGGTTTCAGTGAGCCAAGACTGGGCCACTACACTTCACCCTGGGTGACAGAATGAGACTTCATCTCAAAAAAAAAATAAAGTCATCCCTTCTTGGTGTACTGATGCAAAGCTAATCCCTTAGCACTTCCCACAGGATACACTGACATGATAGTGAGATAAGGAGATATACTGTCCCTTGCATATATTTGTGTTTTTTTAAAAACTTTCAGGGTAAGAATTTTTGATGTGGCAAGGACAGTGCTAGTCGTGGTTTCTACATTGTGTTATGGAGACTCTAAAAGTTCTATGAAGCATCTCAAGAAGTTTCTGAAAGCATATAGTAATGGAAAACATATTTCATTTCTGCCTGCTCTGACTTTCAGACCCCACTCTGACAACAGATATATTGGTCATCACCAATTAATTGTACCACTTTTTGTAGAAAGAGCATACAGGTTCCTATGAAGATCATACAGCAAGTGTAAGTCTATAAACAAAGTTCAAGGCACCTTGTTAATTATTTTCTTTTCTCCTTAAGTATTATACATATGTTATATGAAATAAGTGGAACATTAATATTAATCTGAAACTATTTTGTCAAATTAAGAATATGCATAATCTTGATTTGTTTTGCTTTGAATTTTTTAATTTGTTTTGTTTTGTTTTGTTTTGAGACGGGGTCTCCAACATTGCCCAGGGCTCAAGCCATTGTCCCGAGTAGCTGAGACTACAGGTGCACACCACCAAACCTGGCATATACATAACCTCAACCCAGCAAGTATAGTTCTGGGAATCTCTCCTAGAATATACTCACATGTGCATACAAATATCTATCTATCTGTATCTATTTATCTATCTATCTATCTATCTATCTATCTATCTATCTATCTATATAAAAGCATACTTATTACAGCCTGTTTGTACTAACAGAAGACCAGAAATAATTGGTTAAATATCATAGAATATCCATTCCATATAACAAAATACTATAAACCAAATAAATAATAAATAATTATTAAATAAACAGCAATTATATGCCCAGAACCTTCTTAAGTGCTGAATAAGAATAAAAATAAGTATAAGCCATGGTTCTTGTCCTGAAGGAGTTTACACCCTGGTTAGATAGAGTCAAAGATACACAGTATATATCTAGCTTTGATGTCTTCTATGTGAGTCAACTTGCTGATTGGTGTTCTTGTAAAAAGATCTCCTGTACCTGGGATCAGCAAACTACAGCCCGTGGGCCAAATCTAACTCCCTGTCTATTTTGTAAATAAATTTTTATTAGAATACAGCCATGCCCATTCATTTACCTATTGTCTATAGCTACTTTTCTGATACAGAGTTGAGTACTTGCAACACACACCATATGGCCTACAAAGCCAAAAATACTTACTAACTGGCCCTTTATAGAAAAATTTTGGCTGGGTGAGGTGGCTCAACCCTGTAACCCCAGCATTTCAGAAGGCTGAGCAGGTGGATCGCATCAGCTCAGGAGTTCAAGACCAGCCTCGGCAACATAGTAAAACTCCATCTTACTAAAAATACAAAAAACTACCCAGGTATGGTGGTGCACAACTGTAGTCCCAGCTATTCGGGAGACTGAGATGGGAGAATCACCTGAGCCTGGGAAGTCGAGGCTGCAGTGAGCCATGATTGTGTCATTACACTCCAGCCTGGGCAACAGAGTGAGACCCTGTCTCAAAAAACATAAAATAAAAGAGAGTTTGCCAAACCTAAGAAACAAGCAAACAAACAACAAACAAACACTTAAGACTCATTTGGAATTAAACACAGTAGTTTTAAAATATGTCCATATTAACTTGCTATTTTGACAATTGTTATGTGCCAGGCACATTTCTTGATATTACATGCTTTGGGGGAAGCTAATGGTTTGGGCTTCCTCATATGTTGGGTTTGAAGTATCTGTAGATTTCCAGATAAAGATTACTTTGCTCTTTTAGCAAACATTGATTGAGAACCTAATATGAGCCAGGCACTATCATACATACTGGAGAAGCAGAGGTGAAAAAATATGTAGTGTACTATGAGAGACATATCTTGGCTATAGGATTAAAAATAGCCATAAGGTCCACTCAAACACCTTGCAAGATCCTATGCTATATAAGCTACACTACAAAAATAATAATAATGACAATGGCAATAATAATAATATCACTCTAATTATTCAGCCCTCACTCTAAGATAGACATTTTGTATAAATAAGCTCATTAAATACCATTAACAACTCTATAAGGTACACATTCATATCCCCAATTTACAGTTGGGGAAACTGAGTCTTATGTAAGATAAGTGACTTGATAAAAATGTCACAACTTGTAACAAATAGTAATTTGCTTTGAATGTCCATAAATTATTTGATGCTCCTTCCTTTAAAAGGTGGAGATTGGCCAAGCACCATAGTTCACACCTGTAATCCCAGCACTTTGGGAGGCCCAGGCAGGAGAATTGCTTGAGCCCAGGAGTTCAAAACCAGCCTGGGTAACATGGCAAAATCCTGTCTCTACAAAAAATACAAAAAATTAGTCAGTCATGGCCGGGTGTGGTGGCTCATGCCTGTAATCCCAGCACTTTGGGAGGCCAAAGAGGGCAGATCACGAATTCAGGAGATCGAGACCATCCTGGCTAACATGGTGAAACCCCATCACTATTAAAAATACAAAAAAAAATTAGCCGGGTGTGGTGGCGGGCACCTGAAGTCCCAGCCACTCAGTACGCTGAAGCAGGAGAATGGCATGAACCCGGGAGATGGAGGTTGCAGTGAGCCAAGATTGCGCCACTGCACTCCAGGCTGGGTGACAGAGCGAGACTCTACCTAAAAAAAAAAAAAAAAATTAGTCAGGCATGGTGGTGCATGCCTATAGTCCGAGCTACTTAGGAGGCTGAGATAGGAGAATTACCGGAGCCCAGGAGGTAGAGACTGTAGTGAGCTGTGATCACATCACTGCACTCCAGCATGGGCAACATGGGCAATAGAGTGAGATCCTGTCTCATTTTTAAAAAAAGGGGGTGGAGCTTAATTTTCCTTTCTTTGAGTGTGTGCAGTACTGGGCAATTTTCTTCTAACAAAGTACAATGTAAACAAGGATGACTTCTGCGACTAGATCATAAAAAGTGGGCAAGTCTTCTCCTTGTTCTCTGTCAAATCACCTGTGCTGGGGAAAAACAACTGCTATGTGGTAAGAACATTCACGTAGCCCTAAGGAGAGGTCCATGTGACAAGGATCTGAGACCTCTTGCCCACTGCCAGCAAGGAACTAAGGCTTTCTACTAACAGCCATGTGAGTAAGCCTTCTTGGAAGTGGATCCTTCAACTCCAGTCAAGCCTTCACATAACTGGAGTCCTGGCCAACATGTTGACTGCAACTTTATGAGAGACTGTGAGCCAGAACTGCCCAGCTAAACTACTGAATTCTTGACCCATACAAATATTTATTATCTCACATTATTATTTGGGGGTAATTTTTTTATTCAGCAATAGATAGCTAATACAAAGCTGAAAGACACAGACACTCTAGAACAATGGGTCCATAAACTTTTTTTTGAAAAACCAGATAGTAAATATTTTAAGCTTGTGGGCTATATGGTCTCTGTTGGAAGTACTCAACTCTGCCATTGTAGCAGGAAAGCAGCCATAGACAATAGGTAAGCAAATTGGCATGGCTGTGTTCCAATAAAACTTCATTTGCAAAAACAGGTGGCAAGCATGTGAATTGTTGTTTGCCAATCCCTGCTCTAGAGAAACTAATTATAATAATATTAAGCAATTATTAGAATGAAATAAAGGAAGCTGTGGGATTTCTCAGCTTAAGGCTACAAAGGAAGCCCTTGATTAGGAAAGGGTATGTCCAGTTGGATGCGGTAACTCACACCTGTAATCCCAACACTTTGGGAGGCCGGGGTGGGAGGATCACCTGAGGTCAGGAAGTCGAGACCAGCCTGGCCAACATAGCGAAACCTCGTCTCTACTAAAAATACAAAAATTAGCCAAACGTGGTGGCACACGCCTATGATCCCAGCTGCTCGGGAAGCTGAGGCAGGAGAATTGCTTGAACCTGGGAGGTGGAGGTTGCCGTGAGCTGAGATCACACCACTGCATTCCAGCCTGGGCAACAGAGCAAGACTCTGTCTCAAAAAAAAAAAAAAAAAAAAAAAAAAA
>NC_045437.1:177911718-177946718 GCF_002776525.5 Piliocolobus tephrosceles
TTTTTTTTTTGCCAAGCTGCTAAAATCTTTCAGCACCATTGCCAAAGCTGTGTTTTAAACAAGGAAAGCAATTTGGTTAAGGGCGGGAAGAAGATTATTTCCTATTAACACCTGGAAATACAACCAGGAACTAAAAAGCAGTTGATAACTGTTAGAAGAAATTAAAAGGTGACCCAAACTTTACTTAAGTCTGTTTCTTAACATTATGGTCTAAGTGTATCACATTGTCTTTGTGTTCAATCTGTAAATTTACCAAACACATTACTATGGAAAAAACTCATAATAAACTGGAATTACATGCTGACTAGATATCTGTTAGAAAGAAGCCTGACTGTTTGGACCTTACCATCATAGCCCAGGGTCACTATTTGTAGTGGCAACTTCTCAAACTGCAGATTTGCTATGCAGCAGACAACCCCAGACCTAATATAATAACAACGAATATTTATTGAATATTTACTCAACATCAGGCACTGGCTAAGTACATTACATGTATTATTTCACTTAATCTTCCCAATAATCCTAAAAGGTCGGTGTTATTATTATCCCCCTTTTACAGATGAGAAAAACTGGGGCTCAGTAAGTAATTTGTCCAAGGCCACTCAACTAATAAGTGGCAGAGTTAGAATTTGAACCCAAGCGGTCTACTCCTGAAGCTCATGGTCTTAACTGGTGCCCTCTGCAAGCCCTGAGAAGACAAGGTTAAGTGTAACATTATACGATAGCTATAACCTCATATTTTCTTTCACACAAGATCAATTTAGTTGGGTGAAGATAATTCAAATCCACTAAACAATTGAAAAACACTCTTAAAACACAATAGCAACAATCATACATTACTGTACAGTGGAGTAGTATCTAACAGAGGGTTGGCTCCTAAATCAACATGAAAGGAAAAAAACTAAATATAGGCTAATTATCCCCAAAATTCCTTAAATTGCTCATAAAGTGTAGTTCTGTAGAATCAGATTTGTAAGGAAACAACAGATTCACATCTTCCTTCTTATGCTCACTCTAAGATATATCCTCATTTAGGGGGATGGATGAAGATTTATCTTCAAAATTTAAATTCTCCCTCCTCTCTTTTCCTCTCTCTTTCTCACTGACTATATATATAGTTGAATGTAAATAATTTTCAAATAGTACTTATGACGTTACTCTGCTATAATACAAATCTAGAACAGAACATAAATGCTAAGGCATCCCAAAGTAAAGAATATTAATAAATCCTCATAAATGCTAAGGTACCCCAAAGTAAAGAATATTAATAAATCCTCTATTATCAAATGCAGCACAGGAATAAGTACTTCAGGGGTATTTTGACACATCTTTGTCATGGCATATCCACAAAGTCCATTCTTCTAAGCAGACCATCTTAGCCTACCCTGTGCATGAACCTTATCCAGGCAACAGAACCTGTGTCACAAGCAGAGCAAAGTTCTCTTTCCTACTCATTATCTACAATCAGTACAGCAGTTGATAGGGCTTTTTGAAATGACAGATAAAGCTGTCGGGTTCAGAACTCAAATAGCTGGGACTAAGAAGTTTAGAAGACATCGTTTGGAAAAAGAGAAGTGAAGCAACAAGAGGGCAGAAAAGGACAATTAAGGAGGCTCTGCCAGGGAACTGGTTTCAGAGGAAGAAGGCAAAGAAAAGTGGAAAATGAGAAAAACCTCTCTGCAAAAACCATATGTCCTACATATTCCCTCATTGTATTAAGTCAAGTTCAAGTACTTGTTCATAAACAGAATCATCATAAGGTTAAAAAAGAAAAAAAGGAGGGGTTGAAACAAGGCCAGGACTAGAGTCAGGCAAGTGAGCACTCACCTGGGGCACTAAATTGAAGAAGGCTCCAAAACACGCAGTAATCAAGATAAATAACATTTTAATGCAACAGCTTATAAAATCAAATAGGCAAACGACAGCTAGATACCTGCTTTACAAATAAAGTTTTATTGGAACCAGGATCAGGTTTAAGGAGAGGCAACTGGAGAGAGGCTCTTACAAGTGCAGGATAGAATTCTGTCTTTATTTAAAATGTTGGTATTTTGTTCATCATGGAATTTTTGCACTAATTTTGATATTTTGTTTGTTTGCTTGTTTTGGTTTTTGTTTTGAGACAGGATCTCACTCTGTTGCCCAGGCTGGAGCGCAGTGGCAAGATCATAGTTCACTGCAACCTCAAATTCCTGGGCTCAGGAGATCCTCCTACCTCAGCCTCCCAAGTAGGTGAGATCTTAGGCATGGGGCCACCATGCCTGGCTAATTTTTTGGTTTTTTTGGTGGAGATGGGGGTCTCACTGTGTTGCCCAGGCTGGTCTCAAATTCCTGACCTTAAGCCATCCTCCTGCCTCAGCCTCCCAAAGTGCCTGGAATACAGGTATGAGCCACTGAGCCCACCCTAATTTTGATTATTTTAAAATTAAGTCACCAAAACATTTATCTCAACTACTGATAGTAGAAATTTAAAAGTTACTGATGGTAGAAATTAGAGGGAGTTTTTGGCTCCCCATAATTTTTGGCTTCACTCATGTCACCGTAGTCCTGGCCTGGATTGTGAAAGAGAGAGCGGGGAGGTAGAAAGACAATTGGCGATTTAAAGATTTATGCAGAGACTTGGAGTCAAAACCTGAAGCAGGAAAGTTGGAGATTCCATTTTATCTTGCTGTATTGCATTCTGTGCCCTGGGCGCCCTCATGCCAGTGAAGGCCGTGCTTTCATTGAGCTCCTTCACTTGCCTTGGCAGCTGCACTCACTTTTATATGCAGGTTCTGGAATGCTGGGAGCTGTATGGCAGCCAACATCTCTCCTTTCCCTTCTCAAACATGACGTTCTCTGTAATTCAGTTACAGACACCTCTTTCCTTAGCCTTCTCACCCAGGGAGCCTGATCAAGGAATCTAAGAACTAAGCCTCATTTGCCTTCTCTGGATATGCAAGAGAATTTGCATATATCTTGTGTCCATTTGCATTCCCCTCACATGGGGCATTTAGAATAAAAACAACATTCATGAATCAAAATGAAGCTAGTTCCATTCTTTCTCTGTCAAAGTATAGAGTAAGTAAAAGGATACTGCAGTGTGAGAAAAGAACTGAAATTATATTTGCCAGGGTTATGTGTAGTTTTAAAAGCAATCCAATTTGGTGGCATTTACCACCATGAAATTGGCGTTTAATATTTATAGGTTTAGCCTTGGAGAACATAATCACTCATGACTGAAACAGCCACCCCTTTCCTTCCCATTTTTGTAGAAATTTGAGCCAAGAGCCCTTAAAAGCTGAAGCTGTCCTCTTTTCCTCCTCCAGGTTGCCACTTAAAGTGTGGAAAGCCTAAGGGTTCCTGATGACTGATTCCTCCATTTGAGACAAAGTGGCTGAGAAACAGATTTAAAAGTATGAAAAGAAGAAGGAGCATTGCTCCTCATGCCCCCTGAGCCCCTTTGGGAGCTGAAAGAACTAAGGAAAAGAAAAGAGTAGGCTGGTATGAACTCTGCACAGTATTTCCTCTAAAGAAACCAGCCAGTGGACAGTGGACTACTAGTCTCAAAATGAGATGGAGCTCAATATGACAAAAACCAACATTGTAAATAACAAGGGCAAGTTCATTATAGAGTTGTTTTTAAAAAATAGAACTGAGGTCGGCAAAGCCTGGGTCCTGTCGTCTTGCCTTCCTCCCCTACAGCATGAGCTTCACCACTCGCTCCACCTTCTCTACCAACTACCGGTCCCTGGGCTCTGTCCAGGTGCCCAGCTACGGCGCCCGGCCGGTCAGCAGTGCAGTCAGTGTCTATGCAGGTGCCGGGGGCCTCTGGTTCCCGGATCTCCGTGTCCCACTCCACCAGCTTCCGGGGCGGCATGGGGTCCGGGGGCCTGGCCTCAGGGATGGCCGGGGGTCTGGCAGGAATGGGAGGCATCCAGAACGAGAAGGAGACCATGCAAAGCCTGAACGACCGCCTGGCCTCTTACCTGGACAAAGTGAGGAGCCTGGAGACCGAGAACCGGAGGCTGGAGAGCAAAATCTGGGAGCACTTGGAGAAGAAGGGATCCCAGGTCAGAGACTGGAGCCATTACTTCAAGATAATGGAGGACCTGAGGGCTCAGATCTTCGCAAACACTATGGACAACGCCCGCATCGTTCTGCAGATTGACAATGTCCGTCTTGCTGCTGATGACTTTAGAGTCAAGTATGAGACAGAGCTGGCCATGCGCCAGTCTGTGGAGAACAACATCCATGGGCTCCGCAAGGTCATTGATGACACCAATGTCACCCGACTGCAGCTGGAGACAGAGATCGAGGCTCTCAAGGAGGAGCTGCTCTTCATGAAGAAGAACCACGAAGAGGAAGTAAAAGGCCTACAAGCCCAGATTGCCAGCTCTGGGTTGACCGTGGAGGTAGATGCCCCCAAATCTCAGGACCTCACCAAGATCATGGCAGACAACCCGGCCCAGTATGACGAGCTGGCTCGGAAGAACCGAGAGGAGCTAGACAAGTACTGGTCTCAGCAGACTGAGGAGAGCACCACAGTGGTCACCACACAGTCCGCTGAGGTTGGAGCTGCTAAGACGACGCTCACAGAGCTGAGACATACAGTCCAGTCCTTGGAGATCGACCTGGACTCCGTGAGAAATCTGGAGGCCAGCTTGGAGAACAGCCTGAGGGAGGTGGAGGCCTGCTACGCCCTACAGATGGAGCAGCTCAATGGGATCCTGCTGCACCTGGAGTCAGAGCTGGCACAGACCCGGGCAGAGGAACAGCGACAGGCCCATGAGTATGAGGCCCTGCTGAACATCAAGGTCAAGCTGGAAGCTGAGATTACCACCTACCGCCACCTGCTGGAAGATGGCGAGGAATTCAATCTTGGTGATGCCTTGGACAGCAGCAACTCTATGCAAACCATCCAAAAGACCATCACCCGCAGGATAGTGGATGGCAAAGTGGTGTCTGAGACCAACGACACCAAAGTTCTGAGGTATTAAGCCAGCAGAAGCAGGGTACCCTTTGGGGAGCAGGAGGCCAATAAAAAGTTCAGAGTTCATTGGGAAAAAAAAAAAAGAACTGATAGATAAGACTATGTCAGTATGTTTCCAGCCCTGTTCAAGCAAAATGGTACCTGACCAGAGGGTATGAACATTGCAATCTGTGTGACAGGGAGAGAGTACAGTGAAGAAGGATTACTCAGCCGGGTGCCGTGGCTAACGCCTGCAATCCCAGCACTTTAGGAGGCCGAGGTGGGCGGATCACCTGAAGTCAGGAGTTCAAGACTAGCCTGGCCAACATAATGAAACCCCGTCTCTACTAAAAATACAAAAATTAGCCGAGCGCGGTGGCGGTCGCCTGTAATCCCAGCTACTCAGGAGGCTAAGGCAGGAGAATGACTTGAGCCTGGGAGGCTGAGGTTGCAGTGAGCCCAGATTGGGCCACTGCACTCCAGCCTGGGTGACAGGGACTCCGTCTCAAAAGAAAAAGAAAAAAGGATGACTCAATCCTTCACACTTTGAAAAAAGTCCTTTCAGTGCATTTAACCTCCGTATTTAAAAATACCTGGTTATTAGATAACTTTTCTTTTTTTTTTTTTTTTTTTATTTTTTTTGAGACGGAATCTTGCTCTGTCGCCCAGGCTGGAGTGCAGTGGCCGGATCTCAGCTCACTGCAAGCTCCGCCTCCCGGGTTCACGCTATTCTCCTGCCTCAGCCTCCGGAGTAGCTGGGACTACAGGCGCCCGCCACCTCGCCCGGCTAGTTTTTTTGTATTTTTTCAGTAGAGACGGGGTTTCACCGTGTTAGCCAGGATGGTCTACGATCTCCTGACCTCGTGATCCGCCCATTTTGGCCTCCCGAAGTGCTGGGATTACAGGCTTGAGCCACCGCGCCCGGCCAACTTTTCTTTTTTTTTTTTCCTGAAACGGAGTCTCCCTCTGTTGCCCAGGCTGGAGTCCAGTGGCTCGATCTCTGCTCACTGCAAGCTCCGCCTCCCGGGTTCTCGCCATTCTCCTGCCTCAGCCTCCCGAGTAGCTGGGACTACAGGCGCCCACCACCATGCCCAGCTAATTTTTTTGCGTTTTTAGTAGAGATGGGGTTTCACCGTGTTAGCCAGGATGGTCTCGATCTCCTGACCTCTTCATCCACCCGCCTCAGCCTCCCAAAGTGCTGGGATTACAGGCGTGAGCCACCGCGCCCAGCCTTAGACAACTTTCTCCTTACTAGGTAATTGGTAACGAGAAAGCAGTGCACTGGACAGTGGATTTCCATTTTCAAATAAGCTTATACCTGCTACTGTGATTTAATGAAGTGGCATCCTGGTTTCTGACGAAGAGTTTTATAAATTTGATTAGTACAAACCAACGCCCAATTCAACTCTTGATTGAATTGACAAAAATCAAGCCCCTAAGCCTGTTACTGAGCCTTATCATCTCTTCCTTTAAAATGTTATATGTATCTAGAGAAATATTATGACAAGCATGCAGAGATACATGAACAGGGAGGTTGCTTAATCGTTGTTGTAATAGCCAAAAAAGAAAGAAGTCTTGGAAGTTATCTAAATGTCCATTAGTAGGAGATGAGGTAAATATATTATGGGAAACTTATACCATGTAAAACTCTAACACTATTAAAAATAATAATATAGATTAGTATTTGATAATATAGAAAATAATTTCCAAGATATATTATTAAATAAATAACGTACATCAGAACAAATAGTATGATTCAACTTAGGTAAAACTAAATACATATTCATGTGTGTATGACATTTGTTTATGATCTACGTTTTGTGGAACAATAGCAGTATCAATATTAGTAGTTGCCTGTTTAGAGTGGGATTGAAAAAGTACTGGGGGAACAGGGGACTTGTACTTTATAAAGTACTTCTGTAACACTTTAAATGTTTACAATGGCCATGTGATTCCTTTTATAATGAGTATTAACTTGTAGTAACATATAGTAACTGACGTAATTAATACACTATTATTTACATGAATTTACTAGTTGATATGTATACATATATTATACACACACACACATAAAGTGAGTGCAAGAGTAAGCACTAATTGGGCCAGGTGTGATGGCTCATGCCTGTAATCCCAGCGCTTTGGGAGGCTGAGATGGGAGAATTGCTTGAGGCCAGGAGTTCAAGACCAGCCTGGGCAACATAGCAAGACTCCATCTCTGTTAAAAAAAAAAAAAAAAGAGCACTAATGTATGTGAAAG
Source organism: Piliocolobus tephrosceles (assembly GCF_002776525.5). Classification (NCBI taxonomy): domain Eukaryota; kingdom Metazoa; phylum Chordata; class Mammalia; order Primates; family Cercopithecidae; genus Piliocolobus; species Piliocolobus tephrosceles. The sequence goes on from NC_045437.1 coordinate 177,918,924, forward strand.
AAAATATGCAGAAGACAGACTGTGAGATGAAGAGAGGGAATAAGTTCCAGTGACACTATCCAGACCCATGCTCAAGGCAAAACTAAGACAAATTACCCCTAAATTTTTCCACCACATTAGTCAGTAAGTTTCCATTGGTACTTAAGCTATTGTAAGTTAGATTTTCTGTCACATGCAACAAAAGAATCCTACATGATTTGGATCAGTTATTAAGGATTCCATGTGGCAAGGTTAGAAATTAGGGCTTTATCCTATGAGATGCCACTTGTTTAAAAGTTAACAAAAATGCAAAGTTTTAAAGCAGATATAAGGTATAATAAAAGTTATTTGGTGAATATCATACTTTTTATTATCAAGGGAGCAAATTACCACCAAAAGTAATTTGTTTGGATAGGATAGCATAACAAGAGTAGAAATAAGATTAAGTCCCAAACTTGCTGGGCTCTGGAACTACAATACTTGCCCTCCATGTAATTCTATTGTAGCTAGATCTTAGTGCTTCTCAAATGTTCAGTCCTATCTTTTACTTAGCCCACATTTGATAGAGAAATTATTAGGCTTTGAGCAATTGAATTTATTTTATATTTTTTATTTTTTTGAGACAGAGTTTCACTCCTGTCACCCAGGCTGGAGTGCAATGGTGCAATCTCAGTTCACTGTAACCTCTGCCTCCTGGGTTCAAGTGATTCTCCTGCCTCAGCCTCCCAGGTAGCTGGGATTACAGGTGCCCGCCACCACACCTGGCTAATTTTGTATTTTTAGTAGAGATGCGGTTTCACCATGCTGGCCAGGCTAGTCTCAGACTCCTGATCTCAGATATTCCACCCGCCTTGGCTTCCCAAAGTGTTGTGATTACAGGCATGAGCCACTGTGCCCAGCCTGGGAGCAATTGGACATCTTAGAGTATGGTTTATCTTCATATTTTCAAGATAATATGGGTTTTCAATGAATATGGTAGTGATAATTTTTAAGTCAATTTTAACAGTCAATTAAATGTAACAGTCAATTAAATGTAACAGAAAATATAATGCCATATGAATGGTGCATATATAGCCACTAGGTGTGAAATTCATATTTTCAACGTATAGTAATAATCATGTGATAGCAATAATTACTGATTTGTGAAAAAAGTTTAAAAGGAAAAATTAAGAAAGTTGGATATTACTCATGGTTCTTTAATAGTTTTGTATGATTGAGGATGGGCATCATGGCTCACGCCTGTAATCCTAGCACTCTGAGAGGCCGAGGAGGAGGATCACGTGAGGTCAAGAGTTCGAGACCAGCCTGGCCAACATGGTGAAACCCCATCTCTACTAAAAATACAAAATTAGCCAGGCGTAGTGGTGCACGCCTGTATTCACAGCTACTCAGGAGGCTGAGGCAGGAGAATCACTTGAACCCGGGAGGCAGAGGTTGCAGTAAGCTGAGATCATGCCATTGCACTCCAGCCTGGGCGACAAGAGCGAAACTCAATCTCAAAAAAAAAAAAATTGTATGATTGAATGAATCACTTTCCTTTTCTAACTCAATTTCCCTACTTAAAAAATGGGAAAATAGGCCAGGCACAGTGGCTTATGCCTGTAATCCCAGCACTTTGGGAGGCCAAGGTGGGTGGATCACAGGGTCAGCAGATCGAGACCATCCTGGACAACATGGTGAACCCTGTCTCTACTAAAAATACAAAAATTAGGTGGATGTGGTGGCACGCGCCTGTAGTCCCAGCTACTCAGGAGGCTGAGGGAGGAGAATCGCTTGAACCTGGGAGCCGGAGGTTGCAGTAAGCCAAGATTGCGCCACTGCACTCCAGCCTGGGTGACAGAGCGAGACTTGGTATCAAAATAAAAAATAACAATAAAATAAAATAAAATAAAGGAAAATAATAATACTGCACTCATACTCCTGATAGAAGGAGATTTAAACATAGCTTTGACCTTCTTCATCTATATTTATCAGGCACTTGAAGAACATCAGGGAAAGATATTCTAGGAATAGAATAATAATAATCAAAGGTAAAATTTATTGACTACCTACTATATTCTGGGTACTATTCTAAATGTTTTATGTGTATTTAATCATGTATGCCTTACAACAACCCTATGAAATAAATCTAATTATCATCCCCATGTTACTGAGGCTCAGAAAATTTGTGATTCTTGCCCAAAAGCCAGAGCTAGCCATGATTTGAACCCAGGCATCTATAATGTCTCTGCACTTAGCTAATCGTATGGTAAATAATCGAGAGTAAAATAATAAACATGAAGAAAAAACTCTGAGGAGTCAAAAGAGATGTCAAAAGTTTTTAAATGTTTTTCGTTTTGCCATAAGGGATTCTCTTGGGTTAAAGAACTATTGACTTCTTATTTTAGGCACAATTTTAACAAGTGTGTCAATGGTTTTCAAATCCATGGGAGATGATAAGGACAAATAAAAATGCTGATTTCGAAGAGAAAACTTAAGAAGGAAGGGACAGCAAATTGAAAACACTGACAAAAATAACAAAACACACAGTAAGTATGGGCCTCTTTAAGATAATGCAAACATACTTACCTACTACAATAGCCAATGAGGATATCACTGTGTACAGCATAAATAACTGCCACTCCCAATAACCACCCTGATGTAATCGATTAGAAGTAAGTGATGCATTTTAAAAGTCAACACTCTGTTTAAGAGAGGGTCAAGGTCCAGAGGGTCAGGTCCCTCTCCGAGAGAAAGATTCCAATTAAAATAAACCTGAGGATTCTAGAAAGATCCTAGAAAGGATTCTAACCAAGCAAATGGGAAGTTCAGAACTTCCAAGGGAGATAAACATCTTCTCAGATAATTTTTTACTGTCTTGTTGGACAAGATCAATTAAGAGGACATGAGTTAAGAGGAACCCAGCCTCACACATTGTAGAAAAATAAGGACTGAAATAATCCTGGTCCTTTTTTTTTTTAGAGATGGGGTCTTGCTATGTTGCCCAGGCTTGTCTCAAATTCCTGGGCTCAAGCCATCCCCTCAAAATGCTGGGATTGCAGGTATAAGCCACCATGCCCAGTCAATACTGGTTCTTTAAGTGAGACCAAACTTCTCTCTTCTGCTAGGAAGATAATATTGGCTGCCTTGAGAGGAAAAACAAAAGATGCTTCTTTGTTTTAATCCAACGTAGATGTAAGAACAAAATCTGATAAAGGTTTCGCAACTAAATAAAAGCTACTGAGAAATCTTACTTAAGAATAATGATGCAAAATAGTAACTAAAATACTAGCAAACAAAATTCAATGACATCTTAAGAGAATTAAACATCAGACCACATGAGATCATATCAGGAATGCAAGGATAGTTCAACATTAGTAAACTTATTGTGATAATCACATTAACAATCAAAAGAGAAAAAGTATATTACCATCTCTTTTGAGTGATTTATTGATTCATTCATCCCGACAATTATTTATTAAGCACCTACTATGTGCCAGGTGCTATACTAGATGCTTGGGATATGGCAGTGAGTCAAAATTGAAAAAGTCTCTGCCCTCAAAAGCTTACATTTTCGTCAAGGGAGCTATACAACAAATGATTACGCAAATAATAACATCTGGTAGTATAAGTGCTATGAAGAAAATAAAGCAGGCTAAAAGAGAATGATGGGAAGGATGCTATTTAATATAGGTGACTAGGGAAGGCTTCTCTGTTAAGATTATACTTGAGCAAGATCTAAAGGAGGTAAGAAGGTTAGCCAAGGGAGTATCTGGGTAAAATCATTCCAAGTAGAGAGAAGAGCAAATGCAAAGACCCAGAAGTGGGAGAGTGCTTAGCATTCTCCTAAGGTCACTGAAATGGCTGGAGTAGAGTAAGCAAATTGGAGACCAGAAGAACACAAGATCAGAGAGGTGGAGGGCAGAGGAAACAAATCATGTATGACCTGTAGGCCATAGTAAGGACACTGGCTTTTAGTCTGATTGAGACCTATTATCACTAGAAAGTTTTGAATAGAAGTATGACACGATCTGGGCTCTGTAATAAAAAGACTGTTCTGACTGCTAGGTTGAGAATAGACTCCAGGGGCAAAGGTAGAAGCAAGTGACAAGATAGGAGAATGCTGCAGCAGTACATGTAAGAAATGATGGTGGCTGGCATCAGGATGGAGTAGTGAATGTGGTGAGAGGTGGTTACATTCTAAATATGTAATGAATTCTATTATACTATGAAGCTGCTGATATATATGAAAATATTTAATCTGTATCAATTCAGTTTCTCCAGAGTAAGATCCTCTTATCTCCTCTCTAGAGATAGCAACAGTCTGGCTGCTAGCTTTCTGAAGTTGGGTCAGGAAAAATGCATAACATTCTGCTTAGAGTTCAGACATTTATGTTTTTATATCATATCCTTGTTTTCATACCCATTCCTTAGAGCCTGATATACCCAAGTCCAGATCTTTTCTACTTCAATTTCTCCAGAGAAGACACCTTCTGTCTCCTGTATGGGGAAAGAGAGGAAAGTGTCTATTTGGGGTGGGAGTAGGAGTAAGGATCTGGGTTCTATCTGATCCTTATATAGACCTTTAAATAATCCAGCCCCTTCCCTCCTTGCACATATACGTCATCTGCTGTGGCTTTCTGAGGTTCCATAAGACAAATTAGTGTGTTCTCTTCCTCTGCAGTACCTAGGTTTGAACTTCTCTGCCTTGCCAAGTCATTTTTCATTTCTCCATCCACTTTTAGCCTTCATATATACTATGCCTTGGGGTTAAAGATGTTTCCTAATGTCATTGAACATGGAGTTTGTGTTTTTATTTCTTGTCTTCCTCATACAAATACCTTTAAACATGTCAAAATATGCCTAATTATCACTCAAATTATAAAACAGCATGCTACAACTTTAATAAGATGCTATTTTCCACCAACAGATTAGCAAACATCATTTACAAGGTTATTGGCAAGCATCAGTTGGCTTGCTGGCTGTTGGCTGGAAAACTCAGTCCTCTGCCATGAAAACCTTTCCATAGGCAAGTTGCCTGAGTATCCCCAAGACTAGGAGGCTGACTTCTCTCAGAACGAGAGAAGAGAGAGCTCAAGACAAAAGTTGTAGTGTTTCTTAAAACAGCTTTTTAAAGATATAATTCATACACAATTCATTTATTTTCAGTGTACAATCCAATCGCTTTAGTATACTTAGTTTTGCATCCACCACCACAATGTTAGAACATTTTCATTACTTCCAAAAGAAACCCCACACCCAGCCATCACCCCAAACTGTACCTCAACCCTAGAGCCCTAGGGAACTACCAATCTACTTTCTGTCTCTCTGTATTTGTCTATTCTGGACATCACATGTAAATGGAATCATACAATATCTGGTCTTTTGTGACTGACTTATTTTACATAGTATGTTTTTAAGGTCTAACCATTTTGTAGCACGTGTATTTCATTTATTTTTATTAGGTGCTCTCTTTTTTTCACTGTCTTCTAGTGAAATTCATTTTTATTTCTACTTATATATTCAGTTTTTTTTTTTTTTTGAGATGGAGTTTTGCTCTTGTCACCCAGGCTAGAGTGCAGTGGCACAATCTCGGCTCACTGCAACCTCCGCCTCCCGGGTTCAAGTGATTCTCCTGCCTCAGACTCCCAGGTAGCTGGAATTACAGGCGCCCGCCACCATGCCTGGCTAATTTTTTGTATTTTTAGTAGAGATGGGGTTTCGCCATGTTGGGCAAGCTGGTCTCAAACTCCTGAACTCAGGTGATCCACCCGCCTTGGCCTCCCAAAGTGCTGGGATTACAGGCATGAGCCACCATGCCCGGCCCAGATATTTCTTTCTCTCACTTTTCTAGATCCAAGAAAGTCCTGGACCCTCTTGACTCAGGCTCTAGGTTAATACTTCCTAGCTTCAGAAACAGTTCCCTTTGGAACTAGCTGAGGTTCTAGCTTGGTCTGTGATTCCTGGGTCCTTGCAGTCTTTTATAACCTGATCTTGCAAGTGACATACCACTACTACTGCCATGTTCTGTTGGTGATACAGGTGGGAGACAACTACACAAGGGTGCATAGGAATCGTTGGGGGCCATGTTGGAAGCTGCTATTGTAATGAGGATATGGTCATGTTGCAATCCATGTTAGAAGTAAAGGCTTAAGCTCTGGCTTTGACCCATCTTATAGATCACCACTTACAGAATAACAAAAACAAACAAAAACTCACAAACGCACACTGCATGATATAAAAGAAGAGTCCCCACTTAGAGGGAGCTTTGGCAGGAGTCAGTTTTGCTTCAGCAGCCAGCACCTGATGTCTCTTAATGAATATACAAGTGAATATCCCCCTTTATAGGAAGGAGGAAATGGGGTTTAACAACCTGCCTTTAAAAGAGAACATTGAAAGAAACCAATGGTTGATAGCAACTTGACTAATTACAGAGTTAGTTGTATAAATGAAGTTGAAAAATACTCACCTGGCATAAATGTATTCACCTAGTGAATGATTACTTCCAAGAATAGCTACAGTACCATACAGGAGAAAGTAACTACAGCTTACTTATGGTTTGTTCATGCATATTCACTCAGTATTTTTGTCAGTCAACAAATATTAATAGTCCAGAAGGGACTTTTGGACTCAATTAATATTCTCCAGTGCCCCTTTGGGGTATGACACTATACTTAACAATACAACACAATACAATACAATAAAAAAACAGAAACATAATACTAAACAATACAATAAAAAAACATAAAACCAACACACAGTCGCTTCCTTCAAAAATCTTTCATTCAAAATCAGGAAAAAATAGACAAATTACAAAATGGTATTTGTTTTTAAGGAAAATAAACACCAGTAGCCATACAAGTTCATCTGAAAAATAAACATACTACTATTTGTCTTGAATCTCCTTTTCCATCTCCATGTGTTTTTATTGATGAAATTGTTTATATACAAAATGGCTTTTTCAAGTAAAAAACATATTTTAGGGTACAATGTAGCAGCACCATCTGTTTGGGCTTATTTTTCTTATTAATGTGTGTGGGTCAATTCAGCAGATAATAGTGATGAGTATTTGGGGTTTTGAAATTTCACTGACAGATTAATTTGTGTTGCATCATGTAACCATGTCAAAAGAGGGTAAGTTGAATCTCTTTGGAATATATGGTTAAAATATAGAGGAATGCAGGCCCAGGCACAGTGGTTCATGCCTGTAATTCTAGCACTTTGGGAGGGGAGGTAGGCAGATCACTTGAGGCCAGGAATTCAAGACCAGCCTGGCCAATATGGTGAAAACCCATCTCTACTAAAAATAAAAAATTTAGCTGGGCATGGCGGCACATGCCTGTAATCCCAGCTACTTGGGAGGCTGAAGCACGAGAATTGCATGAACCTGGGAGGGGGAGGTTGCAGTGAGCCGTGATTGTGCCATTGCACTTCAGCCTAGCAGCCCTAGGAAACTACCAATCTACTTTCTGTCTCTCTCTATATATATATCAAAATACGCAAAGATATCTTTACTAAACTTGGTTTAGTGGAAACATTCTAGAGCATCAGATTGAAGGAAGCTTTATTTTAAAAAGTTTTGCAGATAGGTATATAAGCTCAAGACCAGATTAATTTGTGATAGTATAGAATAGTAAAGAATCTAATTTTACATATTTCCATTTTGTAGATTATTAATAAATTTTACAGTGTGTATAATTTGGCATCTTTTTGCAAGATAAACTTAAAAGCAGCATTCAAACAATCCAGTTAGCAGCTTCCAGCCCATCTCATTTTTACATCCCAGGCAGAAACTATCACACAAATAAATGGTTTTCATTCAAGGGAACTCCCAGAAACAGTAATGTCAAATCAAGCTGTAAGCTCTTAATATATAAAGGAAGAGGAAATTTACTTTAAGTAAGGATGACTTTCTTCCACTATATAAAAAATAGACAATACCATTTTACCCCCACTAGATTAGCAAAAATTAAGAAGTATAACAATACCAAGCATTAAAGAGTACATAGAATTCCTATACACTGTGAGAGAGAAAAATCTATTTGGCATTAATTATCTTACAAGGTTGAATATTTGCATACTCTACAATGCAGCAACTCTACTCCTAGGTGGAAACACTTGCATATGTTACCATGAGGCCTGTATACTATTTATAGCAGCAGTGTTTAGAATAATAATTTTCAAAAGCCTGGAAACAATCCCTCCCCAAGTATGTATCAACAGAAGAATAAATTGCAGTATATTCACACAATAGAATGTTATATAGTGTTGAAGATGAAAGAACTATCATTGTATAGAATAATGTGGATGAATCTTTGAAATAAATTCCAGGAAACTATACATTGGATAATAGCATTTTTATAAAGCTCAATAGCATGCAAATTAAACAACATGTTGTTTTAGCATTTTTGTGATGAAACTAAATTTTAAAAAGAAAACTGCAAAGGAATAATAAACATAAAATTTAGGATACTAGTTTTCCATGAGGGCAGAGGGGAAGAGTACAGGAGAAACACAAAGGAGATACACATTACTAGGAAATGTCCTAATTCTTGGAGTGGGTAGAGGTTCATGAGTATTCACTATGTTATTAAGTGTTATATTTAATATATGTGTTGCATATATCTTTTGTATATATTAAAAAGTAAATTTTGGGCTGGGCGTGGTGGCTCATGCCTGTAATCCCAGCACTTTGGGAGGTCGAGACAGGTGGATCACCTGAGGTCAGGAGTTCCAGACCAGCCTGGCCAACATGGTGAAACCCTGTCTCTACTAAAAATACAAAAACTTAGCTGGGCATGATGGTGTGTGCCTATAGTCCCAGCTACTCAGGAGGCTGAGGCAGGAGAATCACTTGAACCCAGGAGGTGGAGGTTGCAGTGAGTCGAGATCGCACCATTGCACTCCAGCCTGGGTGTTGCAGTGAGACTCAAAAAAAAAAAAAAAAAAAGGCAAAATTTTAAGATATTGGTCAAATTCATCCTCACCTCCTCTAAGTGAAAAATAAGAAAGCTGATTTTTACTCTGCAAGTAAAGGGGCCCTATCCTCAAATAGGAATGAAATAAAGAGTATTTTTTTTTTAATTATACTTTAAATTCTAGGGTACATGTGCACAATGTGCAGGCTTGTTACATATGTAGGAATAAAGAGGTCTGTTTGTTTGTTTGTTTGTTTGTTTGTTTGAGACGTAGTCTCGCTCTGTCGCCCAGGCTGGAGTGCAGTGGCCGGATCTCAGCTCACTGCAAGCTCCCCTCCCGGGTTTACGCCATTCTCCTGCCTTAGCCTCCCAAGTAGCTGGGACTACAGACGTCTGTCACCTCGCCCGGCTAGTTTTTTGTATTTTTTAGTAGAGATGGGGTTTCACTGTGTTAGCCAGGATGGTCTGGATCTCCTGACCTCGTGATCTGCCCGTCTCAGCCTCCCAAAATAAAGAGTATTTTTAAGGGACTAATCATTCAGCTGGAGCCAAGAGAATGTAGGTGAAATTAAATCCACATGAACTAAATGGGATTTTTTCCTCCCTAACATGCTAATGGAAAGTCCAGTAAACTGAACCTTTTACCAGCCAGTAAGGAAATAAATTGGGATGATGCAGAATGGAATTTCGGCATCACTAGTTGAAGTTAAGATTTCCAGAGACAAAAGGAGCAGGAGGGCTGGGGCACAGTGGCTCACACCTGTAATCCCAGCACTTTAGGGGGTCGAGGTGAGTGGTCAGAAGTTCAAGACCAGCCTGGCCAACATGGTGAAATCCTGTCTCTACTAGAAATACAAAAAATTGCCAGGCGTGGCAGTGGGCACTTGTAATCCCAGCTACTTGGGAGGCTGAGGCAGGAGAATTGCTTGAACCCGGGAGGCGGAGGTTGCAGTGAGCCGAGATTGTGCCACTGCACTCTAGCCTGGGTGACAAGAGCAAAACTCCGTCTCAAATTAAAAAAATAATAATAATAAATTTTTAAAAGGAGCAGGGAATTTTCTAGAAAAACTGGAGTCCAAATAGAATACCTAGGAGAAAATGAGGGAAAACACACAAAGGCTAAACGGATTAATTCATTTATTCAACAAATCTGTTTTTTAGCATAGACTCTGCACCAGGGAGAGGGAAAGGGACTGGAGTCATCAAGATAATTAAGTCATAGTCCCTACACTCAAGGAACTCACACTGTAGTAATCAGGAGGCCCAAAACTGAGAAAAGGGAAGAATACTTGGAGGTTTTCAAGAACAATGCAGTTCACTCTGATGGTAGTTTCTGTAAATCATGCTGCTATAAAGATACATGCATACGTATGTTTATTGCGGCACTATTCACAATAGCAAAGACTTGGAATCAACCCAAATGTCCATCAGTAACAGACTGGATTAAGAAAATGTGGCACATATACACCATAGAATACTATGCAGCCATAAAAAAGGATGAGTTCATGTCCTTTGTAGGGACATGGATGCAGCTGGAAACCATCATTCTCAGCAAACTATCGCAAGAACAGAAAACCAAACACGGCATGTTCTCACTCATAGATGGGAACTGAACAATGAGATCACTTGGACTCAGGAAGGGGAACATCACACACCGGGGCCTATCACGGGGAGGGGGGCCTTATTTATTTATTTATTCATTAAATAAATGAATAAATTTAAAAAAAAGAAACAAACAAACAAAAAAAGAACAATGCAGTTGGTGAGGAAGAGGACAGTTTTAATCTTAGGCCAGAGGATAGTAATATATGGGAGCCTAGACACCACAGTGTCTTAGTGCTTTAACCTCTGTGAGCCTGCAATATAAGAGGGGGCGGGGAGGGAGAGAGAATGCTTGTGCTTGGCTTGGACCTGGAGAGAAGGTCAGAAAAAAGCAATGCTGCAGGCAGTGGGAGTCCACATTTATTGAGTTCTTACTATATGGCAGATACTCTTCTAAATGCATCTTATGAATTAACTAATTTAATCCTCATAATATACCTATGTGCTAGTTACTATTATCATCCTCATTTGATAAGTGAGGAAATTGGGGCCCATAGAGGTTAAGTAATTTAATTTGCCCAAAGTTGCATAGGAATCTGAAAGCAGAGTTTTGAATCCAGGTGATTAGATTACACAGACCCATGTTCTTGACCACCACACTGAATAGAGGAGGGATATTCTAAATAAAAATTAGGAAAAACAGAAGATTTTCAAAAGTTGTTCATCACACAAATTCATTAATGTGTGCTCTTATACAATCGAGGTATATTGTAACTATTAAATTTGCACACCCAAAACATTGTTACACCTTGTGAATATCACTGGGTGTGTCTCAAAAGTTTAGTACTGGATCCTATAGGAAGGTAAAATGTTGCAGAGGAACTAGTGGAGAACAGCTGTGTCTCTGGGTTAGTCCTATGAGAAAAGCTCGGTTTTTTTTTTGATTCCTCATGAGATAGAGGCAGAAAGTTACCAAGATAAGTCTTAGCAAAGCCTCCAATTTGTCATATAATAAACTGATATACTTTATAGCCAATCTTAATACATGTACATATTTATTCAGTTTCTTTTTTTGCCTTCTCAGCAAATTAATAATGGACTTGTTGGCTAATTTGGTTCAGCATTGTGCTAATAAAGTAACATTGATGGGTTGGGTTTAATTCCCTTTTAGCTCTGGTGGTCATGTATTGCACCCCTAACCTTAGCAAACATGAGCTGTTGAGTGACCTCGGAGAAACTGTGTTTGGCTCAGAACAAGTCGATCAACGTTATACAAAAGATAATGCTTTACATAAAGTGTGTCAGAACTTTCATCTTTGTATTCAGGGACAACGCATTAATTTTCACAGAGAACAACACACGTGATTTGTTTAACGTCTACAATAGATCTCTGAGACAATCAGGAATAGATACTTGGAAAGTTCAATATCCTATACTCATTCAAATTGACCCTACTACTTATATTACACAGGCATATTAGTCTTTGGGAAACCTCATGATCCTGTACATACTCAATTCATCTTGCTTTTAGATAGCCAGAAATAGCTAAATTAAAAATAAAAATGGGCTGGGATCAGTGGCTCACGCCTGTAATGCCAGCACTTTGGGAGGCCGAGGCAGGTGGATCACCTGAGGTCGGAAGTTCGAGATCAGCCTGACCAACATGGAGAAACCCCATTTCTACTAAAAATACAAAAATTAGTCAGGCATGGTGGCACATACCTGTAATCCCAGCTACTTGGGAGGCTGAGGCAGGAGAATCACTTGAACCTGGAAGGTAGAGGTTGCGGTTAGCCGAGATCACACCGTTGCACTCCAGCCTGGGCAATAAGAGCAAAACTCCATCTCAAAAATACATACATGCATACATACATAAGTAAATAAATAAAAATAAAAATAGGCCTGCTGCAGTGGCTCACACCTGTAATCCCAGCACTTTGGGAGGCCAAGGCAGGTGATCATGAGGTCAGGAGATCAAGACCATCCTGGCCAACATGGTGAAACCCCGTCTCTACTAAAAATACAAAAATTAGCCAGGCGTGGTGGTGTGCACCTGTAGTCCCAGCTACTCAGGGGGCTGAGGCAGGACAATCACTTGAATCCTGCAGGCAGAGGTTGCAGTGAGCCGAGATTGTGCCACTATACTCCAGCCTGGCAACAGTGCGAGACTCTGTCTCAAAATAAACAAACAAACAAACAAACAAATAAATAAATAAAATAAAATAAAATAAAAATAATAGAATCTATTTTTCGTTTTTAAAATTTATTTGTTTAGAGACAGGGTCTTGCTCTGTCACCCTGGCTGGAATGCAGTGGTACTATCACAGCTAACCCTAACCTTGAACTCCTGGGCTCAAGCAATCCTCCCACCTAGCCTCCCAAGTAGCTAGGACAACAGGCATACATTACCATATCCAGCTAATTATTTAAAAAAACAAAACAAAACAAAACAAAAAAACCACTTCTTTTGCTGGCCGTGGTGGCTCACGCCTGTAATCCCAGCACTTTGAGAGGTGAAGGCAGGAGGATCACGAGGTCAGGAGATTGAGACCATCCTGGCTAACACAGTGAAACCCCGTCTCTACTGAAAATACAAAAAATTAGCCAGGCGTGGTGGTGGGCACCTGTAGTCCCAGCTACTTGGGAGGCTAAGGCAGGAGAATGGCGTGAACCCAGGAGGTGGAGCTTGCAGTGAGTAGAGATTGCGCCACTGCACTCTAACTTGGGTGACAGAGCGAGACTCCGTCTCAAAACAAACAAACAAACAAAACAAAAAACTTTTTTTCGGGGATAACGTCTCGCTAGGTTGCTCAAGTTGGTCTCAAACTCCTGGGCTCCAAATATCCTCCCAACACACCCTCCCAAAGTGTTGGGATTATAGGCATGAGCCACCATTTCCAACTTACCTCAGTTTCTGATTGCTTATGGAAGAACCCTTACCTAAGGGCAAACCAATGAAAATAAAATCAATTCCAACTCAAAAACACAGATTTAATATGCCTAAAACAAAGTGATCTGAAACAAATAATGTGACTCATTAAGTGAGAGAAATCTACAGGGTTTCACTTAACAGGTGCTTCTGCTGAGCAAACTAGATCTAAATTTTTAAAATTTTATTTTTTAATTGACACATAATTATATATATCTATAATTTTGTATGTAAATTTATAATTATAATTATGTATGTTTCTATACATACAAAGTATAATGATCAGATTAGGGTAATTAACATATTTATCATTTCAAACAATTGTCTTTTTTTCTGTTGGCAACATTCAATATCCTCCTTCTAGCTATTTGAAACTAAGTGTTACTGTTAACTATAGTCACCCTACAGTGCTGTAGGACACTAGAACTTATTCCTCCTACCTAGCCGTAATTTTACATCCTTTAACAAATCTTTCCCTATTCTCCCTTCCCCCTACCCTTCCCAGCCTCTAGTATCCTCTGTTCTACTTTTTACTTCTGTGAGATGAACTTTTTTTAGCTTCTACATATGAGTGAGAACATGCAGTGTCTAACTTTCTGTTCCTGGCTTATTTCACTTAACATAATGTCCTCTATTTCCATCCATGTTGCTGCAAATGACAGGATATCATTCTTTTTTATGGCTGAATAGTATTTCATTGTGTATATAAACACTACGTTTTCTTTATTCATTCACCTGTTGTTGGACTTATGGGTTGATTCCATATTTTGGCTATTGTGAATAGTGCTGCAATAAATATGGGGGTACAGCTGTCTCTTTGATATACTTTCTTTTGGATAAATGCCCAGTAGTGGGATTGCTGGATCATATGGTAGTTCTATTTCTAGTTTTTTGAAAAACCGCCATACTGTTCTCCATGGTAGCTCCACCAGTTTACATTCCTGCCAGGATAGAAGAATTCCCTTTTCTCTGCATCCTCATCAGCATTTGTCATCTTTTTTGTCTCTTCGTCCTAACTGGGGTGAGATGATACCTCATTGTGGTTTTGATTTGCATTTCCCTGATGCTTAGTGATGTTGAGCATTTTTTCATATATTTCTTGGCCATTTATATGTCTTCTTTTGAGAAATGTCTGTTCAGATAATTTGCCCATTTTTAAACTGGATTGTTTGTTTGCTGTTGAGATGTTTGAGTTCCTTGTACATCCTAGTAGATCCAAATTTCTGATGTGATATGACATCTGACAAAGCCACAACAGTAAAGCAAGTGCCTCATAATTATCCAAAGATATTCAGAGGAAAGGAAAAAGATGGCGAAAGCTAACGTTAGCGCGAAAACTTATCAGATCAAGAATGAGGATAAGTAAATCTCCAACTTCAACTGGAAACAGAAATGGCTGAAATTAGAGCAGGAACAAATAAAATTTTAAAAAATATTGAAAGATACCAATTTGTAAATAAAATGTAAAATGTTGATGTCTGGTATTTCAAAGTAGATGTAAAAATCATGCTCTTGGAAAGGGCTGATACTCAAAACTTCTTCAAAGTAAGTTAAATATAAATACTACAGGCATGCGGTGGGGGAAAGGGGAGGAGAAGGAAACGGCAGAGTTAGTTTAGATTGTGCAAGCTGTGGAGGAAGACTGGGTTCTAGCTCTGCTATTTAGTAACTGTGATTTGGGCAGGTGTCTTAATCTCTGCATCTCAGTGTTCTCATTTATAAAATGGGAATAATAGAATCTACTCATAAGGTTGTTGTTAGCATTTTATTAGCTAATATATAAAGAGTGCTTATGCAGTGTCAGTATATAATAAGGGCACTATATAGCATCATACTTCTAAAAACAATGTATCTAAAGATTAACAACGATAACATTTAATGAGAAAATCAAGAAGAAATCTGACACAGATCTACAATCCCTTATCCAAAATCCTTGGGAACACATGCGTTTCTGGATTTAATTTTCTTATATTTTAGGGCACAATACATTGTATTATCTGTATTTTACTTAATATGTAGCAACCCTTCATCAAACACACTAATGTTGCTACAATGAAATGTATCAGTAGTCACACTAAATGGAATACTTTTTTTTTTTTTGAGACAGAGTCTTGCTCTCTCACCCAGACTGGAGTGCAGTGGCATGATCCCAGCTTGCTGCAACCTCCGCCTCCTAGATTCAAGTGATTCTCGTGCCTCAGCCTCCCAAGTAGCTGGGACCACAAGTATGTGCCACCACACCCAGCTAATTTTTGTACTTTTAGGAGAGATGGGGTTTCACCATGTTGGCCAGGCTGGTCTCAAACTCCTGGCCTCAAGAGATCCTCCTGCCTTGGCCTCCCAAAGTGCTGGGATTATAGGCATGAGCCACCGCACCTAGCCCATAAAGGATAATTTTAAACAGATTCATGTCAGTTCAGATTTTGCCACTAAATGAATTAAGAAATTTTTTTGTATTTTGGAATTACAGATAAGGGATTGTGAAGCTGTATCTGTAGAGCCATAAATCTTATTTATTAAATAACAGAATAATCATTAAGGGAAATATACAGCAATAATGATATTAAATGAAAAACTTTTCTGAAAACCTAATGAATACTCAGAAAACCTAGTAAGTTTCTTTTTCACTTAAGAAAAAACAAAAAAAAATGTATATATAGTTATCATACAGGATGTTACTTGGCTTACACTTGTGTGACTTTTTGTGACATAAATTGTCCACAATGCCTCCCTGGAACATCTCCTTGTATGTTCCCATCACTGACTATTTCAGATCTCTGTTCAAATGTTACTTCTTCAGAGAGGCTTCCTTGATCACTCTATTTAAAATACTCGGTGAGCAGCATGCATAGACACTTTCACATACAATCACACAGAAACTCTCTTTCCCCTTTCCTATTTTCTTCTTCTTTTTAGCACGTATTACTAACTAACATTATATTATACATTTGTTTATTATCTGTCGTACATAGACTGGAAACTCTATGACAGCAGAAATTTCATTTTGTTCAAGCATCTAGAACAATATCTGGTAAATAGACATTTGATAAATATTTTCAAAACATGACCCAAGAAAATAAGGCTGACTGAAAAACAACAAAGGATTCCAAGAACTAGTCCTAACATAGCAGGCCATACCTACTTTCCAGAAGTTCAAGGCCAGAAAAAAAAAGAGCCATCTAAATACCAAGCGTAACATGTTTATGTAAGATGTCTATTTTTATAGTAATATAAAAAAACTCATCATATACATACTTATTAAGTAAATATTTCCTATCTAGGAAATATAAGCTAATCATTACATTTACTTTATCTTAAATTTTATTTTTTATTGATACAAAATACTTGTACATAGTTTGGGGCTACATTTAATAATTTAATACATTCATATAATTTGTAAAGATCAAATCAGTGTAATTGGGATATCTATCATCTTAAATTTTTGTCTTATGTTATTTGAATTATTCTCTTTTAGCTATTTTGAAACATACAATAGATTGTTATAAACTATAGCCACCCTACTGATTTATCACTATCAAACTGTATATTTACATTAATCAACCTCTCTTCATCCCTCTTCTCCTCTCCCCTTCTCAACCTCTGGTAACCACCAATCTACTCTCTGTCTTCATGAGGTAGGTGCTGGGATTACATGCATGAGCCACTGCACCCGGCCAGGATTTCATTTTTTTTATGGCTGAATAATATTCCATTGCATATGAATCAATTTTCTTTAACCATTCATCCACTGATGGGCACTTAGGTTGATTCCATATTTTGACTATTTCAATAGGACTTCAATAAACATGGGAGTACAGCTATCTCTTTGATATGTTGATTTCCTTTCTTCTGCATATATACCCACTAATGTAATTGCTGGATCATATGGTAGTTCTACTTTGTTTTCAGAGGCACTTCCATAGAGTTTTCCATAGTGGCTGTACTAATTTACATTCCCACCGATAGTGTATGTGGGTTCCCCATTCTCCACATCCTTCCACCAGTATTCATTATTCCCTTTTTGATAAAAGCCATTTTAACTGGGATGAGATGATATCTCATTGTGGTTACATTTACATTTAATAATTAATTTTGAGTATTTTGTTTGAGTATTTAAGTAGACAAAAAAGTATGCTCAAAAGATAAAAATGATTACTATAACACAAAATATTAAAGAAATAACTGACTTTATATTTTTCACTTGGAGTATTGTCTTGATTTCTTCCCGACACATTTTAATCACCACAGAAAGAAATCCCACTGACCTTCTTCATCTAATTGCAAAGTGCTACTGCATTAGGTTATAAAAATGGCCTGGATTAGCCTCAGAAGGCACTGGTGTCTGGTTGTATGTATGTACAGCAACACGTTGCATTTAAAAGTAAGCAAGCAAAGCAGTTTTAGAACTACCATAAAATATGCAACAAAGTTCAATAGTGCTATCCAGTTCAGATACATTCACTCTTTGGAAAAACTCAGCTTTCTTCTCCATCTCTAAGTTCATCCACATGTTAGTTCTGACATCTGAATTACATTTAAAAACAAGGAAAGAAAATAAAGGTGCAAATAAGAATTTAGGTCACACTGCAAAAGTATCAAGAATAACTACCATTTTCAAATTGTCATACTTGTAGCCTACAAATTTACATTTTGCTGATTATGGTAAATGTAAGACAACAGTATCATTTCAACATCTGTTACTTTTATTTTGGTATTTTATTCTTGCCATTACTCTTAAATGATAAAGAAAAATATGCTTCAACAGTACTTAATGACTTTCAAACTGTTATCCCAGATTCTATAAAGATTTTCTATGAGAATTACTTGAAAAAAATAATGGAAATTGAGATTGTATACATTTTCTATAGGAAGAGGAACCCTTGGAATAAAACAAATTAGCACACACATCTGGCTCAGGTGCTGTTAACCAATGATTCCAGAATGGGAGGAGATGGGTCAAAAAGATGAAGCCAGACAACTGATACTAAAAAAGATCAGAGACTCATAGTTACATAAAATTTGACAAATGAGATCAAGTTTAAATAATTACTGGTCCCTTTGCTCTCAAGTTATTGTTTAGTGAGTTTCATCTGGATAAACACATTTTGGTGGTGGTGTAGTTAGGAGGATGAGAAATGATGTTCCCCAGCTTTATCCCCTCAACAGAGAGGGTTCTGCTTACCTGATTATGAAAACCAATTCAATATCATGTTAGCATTTAAGGAGTAAACTAAAGGATTCACTTTAACTACTCCAACATCAACAAAGAAAAAGCTGTCCTTGCTTAAAGCAAAAATTCAAGATTGCTACTATAGTCTGTTTCAGTGCACGTATCAAGTCTACAAGTCTCACACTTCTGACCCTTGTCTTCAAGTCCCTAAACTGGAATAAAACCAGATAAATGCCTGAGGAACCACTTCACACCCTAAACACGTGCAAACTTTGTTCAACAGAACATTTTACTGCCAAAATGGAGTTGGCAGAAGTTTGGAGCAAAGGCCCCCAGGCTGCATGATTTGTTGGCACCAGAGAGCTTAAAAATCTTAACATAATACTGCAGAGTTTGAGTACTACCAATTTGCTTGAGACTCCTCCTCCAAGTTTGACTTGAGAACGATGGAAGCTGCCATGAAGAAAGACTATTAACACTTCATCCTCTATCCAGAAATACTTTTATTTCCCACTCCTGATTGTCATACCTCTATATTCCTTGGTGGTTGTATTTACACGGTAAATCAAATGGAGTCTATTTTTAAATGCATATAAATTCAGTTGTATTGGGTTGCTTGGATAAAGGGACACAGAGAACTACTATAAATACACAAAATTAATTATGACAAAGTTCTACTTAGAAAACACTTGATCCAAGTAACCCCCATATATCACAATTTCTTAACCTAAAAATGTGGAAGAAATTAAGATATAGAATTACCTGTAAATTGCTACCGTTTTACATTTGGTTCAGCTTGCCTTCCCCCATCTGTAAGCCTGAATGATGGCAGTTTATCTTGGATGTGAACAAGTTAGGAAAGCCAGGAAAGAAGCCAAGTAGAGTTCTCTTCAACAAGGGTCAACAATAAAGTCTTACTTGGAATTTTCATAAGCTTGATGCTGTTAATTAGGAAAAACTGCATCTGAATTTTAAAATTACAGTTGAGTACAGGCAACTATATAACTAGCAACTTCAAACCTGTAAATGCTTGATAAATATGCAGTACTGAGAAGGGATGGTTTGCTTTGGAAGGTTATCTTCTGCTATGTTTCAATAAAAGACAAGGTTTAAAGAGATGCTACTTGCTCCTCAAACACCTAAAAAACTTTTTTCTTGAAACTTTCTAACGTTTTCCCTCCGTAGCTCCATGTATTTTATTAATGTCTCTGATAGCCTTTCTGTTTTTCCTCTAGAACTTCCAAGTTTTCTAATCCTCAGCTATGATTTTATATCATAAAATCACCAGCTTTTAATCTCCACAATACAGTTGGAAACATTTAGGACAGAATATCCTTTAGGATATTAAGTTGCAGAAGACTGTACTTCCAAGGATATTTATATAGTAGTGCTGCCACCTAAAGATGAGGTGAATATAAAGAAGCAATTCAAAGGAAATGACCCATCACCCTTAAGCCAGTCTCATTTTCTCACCTCCAGCTGGGAATTAATAAGCATGATGTTGTTGTTGTGTGTTAACAGGGAAGTTGAATTGTTTCGCAATAACTTATTTCTGAGCTCTAATTCTCTGTGGCAGAAAATTTCAGACTCAAAACCTTTTCTAGTCCTCTGCGATTCTTCTCAGCCATCAGGCACTGCCTACAATACTAAAAGGGGGCAGCAAAAGATACTTGGAAGAAAACAATTGAGAGATTTCTGGTTTACTGAATAAAGCAGGCAATAATATACCTTAGAGTTTTCCCTCTATCAGTGATAGACTCCTCACAACGCTGAACAACTGACTTACATTTTAATGACTCAGTTTTCATCTGTAAAATGGGATTAATTATACCTTAGTCCTACTTGCCTCGCAGGCTCAACTAGATATGCTTCTAGAAAAGGTCCTCTAACAAGTGAGTTTAAAAGTCTACCATAGCCTAATAAAGGGTGTATCTGCAAAGTAACTTCAAAACAAAACACAGCTAAATAGGTTGAGGCAATGATTAAGTTTTCCTAAATCAGAGTTGGACTTCTCCGAGGTCTATTTAAATACTGATAAAGATGATAAAGGCAGTTTTTATTTTGCTGCAGTTATGAGCTGATCACGTTCCATCTACGTACTCAGTGTTGCAGGATGGAAACGTGACAGCATAGAAAGCGAGGGAAAGCGTTACCGTGCACCAAAAATCTTGTCTAACTTGATACGATTTCAAGAAGACTGTCTTAAAGGACATTTTATAATTTCACATTTAGCCCTTGCGTAGCAACTTAGGAAAATTAACTTTTACCCTTTCCCCCTCGGCCCAAGGAAGTCGCATTCCCTCAAAGGGGCCCGGCTTCAATATATTACACTGCGTGGGAGGCTGGGCATCAACCCCACGCTTCCTGTCAGGGATTCCCGGGGCCAGAGCCTGAAAAGTGGTCTAGCCCCTCTTGTCTATGTTAACTCTCCCCTTACAACCCCTCTCGGCGGGTGTCTGAGGGCCAAGGTGAGACCTTCCCGGGAGATGAAAGGCCTATTGCCTCCTCAGAGACACGGGCGGAGTTGGGGCGGGGGGTGCGGCGTGATCCGGCGGTAGCGGCAGCCGCAACGATGCACAGGGCCCTAAGTTGGAGCTGGCGCAGGCCCTTCAGGGTTCTATCCCCGCCTGAGCCTGGCTTCGGCCTTCAGAAGCCCAACGAGTAATAGGTCTTTCTGGACGCTGCGGGCGGTGGGTGGAGGAAGTGTGGGCGGAGAGGCCACAGACAGCCCCCTCCTCAGACGCGCCTCAAGGCCTGGGCCGCGGAATGTTGACGCGCCCGCAGCCGAGAGGGCGCGCTCACGCGCGAGGGGGGCGGAAAGAGCGCGCTCGGCGGCCGCCGCGGCGGCAGCTAAAACCGAGGGACGCGAGAGCGAAGGGCGCGAGCCACGGAGTTGGGAGGAGGGATGGGGAACGCGGAGCGCGCGCTGACGTCGCCTGGAGTCACGCACGGAGCGCCGGGTTACGCGCCGACGTCTGGCTGCCACGACTTGCCGTCGGCGGCGGCGGCGGCGGCGAGCGGATCCCGCAGGGGAAGGAGGAGGAGGAGGGAGAGCCAAGGGGGCTGTGAGTGAGCGGGAGAAGCAGGGTGTGCGCCGGACTTGCCCGCGGGAGGGAGAGCGAGCGAGAGCCGAGCCAGCCATCCGAGCCGCCTCCTCCTCCTCCCCTCGGCGTCCCGCCCCCGCCTGCCAGCCCGCCCTCCTTCCTCCTTAGCCCGCACAGCCCAAGTGAGGCGCAGCTCGGCTAGCGCCGCTGTCCAGGACAGGTGTGCGCGCGCGCGCCCTCCTCCCCTCCCCCTTCCTCGCGCCTGCCTCGCGCGCGCCCTCCCTCCCGCCAGCCTGCGCCCTCCCTCACCTGCGGCAGGACAGCGCCCGCCCGCCCGGGTAAGCCCCTCGCGACCTTCCCTGCTGCCACTGCCACAGCTCGAGGTGCCGCCCGCCCCGTCCCCTCTACTTGCCCTCTCAGCACAGGAATAATTATAGTACCATTGCAGACATCCCCGCACCCTCCCTCTTGGAGACCCAGGCGGTGCAGCAACGTTCTCCCCCACCCCCCGCAGCGAGAAACGAATGAACCCCCTCCTACTTCCAAAAGAGAACAAAATAACACGCCCCTTAAGAAAAGAGACGATCCTACCTCCGCAGGCGCTGGAGACCACCAGTGATGCGTTTGCTTAGCAATCCCTGAGCCCCATTTCCCCTGGCCGCCTTCGCCTTGGGGCCTGGGACTGTGCGCTAGACGTGGCTGACACTCCCTGCACGGCAACAGTGGAAGGAGGGAGAGGAAGGAGAGTTCTGTAACCCAGGCTTCACTGCCAACCCCTCCTCTGTTCGGCTGCCCCCACCCCACCACCACCAAATGCATACACCCGCCCAGGATGCGTTGTAAAAACAAAACCAGAAAACAAAACAAAACAACAACAAAAAAAACCCTTTGGTGCTGACATCGCAGATGAAGCCAGGCCCAAAGATGGGTGGCCCGAACAAGGCATTTTTACTGCCCGACAGCGCTGGGTCAGCTCCACAGCTCCTCTGCCTTTGTCCGAGGGCAAAAGGAACGGATGTGAAGCTGAGGGGTCTTCTCTGTGAGCGGCGGTGGGACCCGGAGGCGGGCTGTGATGTTTGTAGGGGAAGGCACCCAACCAATATATCTGCCATAAACCTGAACTTGGGTTGGAGAGGCCCAAGAGACTGGCTGGGGTAACTCTGTTTCGTAGCTGTCTACCCCGGAATAAATGCCACCTTCCTTTCCGCGGTGTCGGCGGGACCCTCTGTTGAGGGTTCTAATTCGTTTTGGTCTGGGCTCCTTACATTTCTGGCCGGCCGGGCGCTTTTGGACAGCTTTTCGCAGCGGTGTCTATGTTTGTGTTCGGTGTCCTTGGAAGGGAGGTCCCAGAGCTTTACAATAGGCTGGATTTGGTTTGACATCTTTTGGTGGACTGTCAAAGGGGAAAGGAAATTTTTGGATTACTTCAAGATCTCCCACCGCCCCCGCCCAACTGACGTTTGCGAATTGCGGCTTTGGAAATTGGAGTGTTGACTAGAGTGTGGAGAGAGAGTTGCTGATTTCATTGCTTTGAGTACTAGTAAAACCATTTAAGTATCAGCCGGAAGGGAGACAGCTATTGACATTTACATCGGTTCTGTTTGGACCTTTGGAGTACATGAAATGTCGGGTTCTCTGAATCTTTTATCGAATTTAGAATGTCTGCTACGTTTATTTAACTCTTCTGCAAATGCTTAAAATGAAAACATTTTGGAAATGCGAGGATTTTTATCAAGTGGATTGTTCTCTTCATATTTTAAATGTTTACCTCATATCTTTAATTCTAAACATTAAAATAGCATTTAAGAGGCATGATTTTCAAGATTAAGTGAACTGTAGAAAAGGGATACGCTTTTAAAGAACGATCTGGGAAATGCTGTTACTATTAGTCGTTGTTGTTGTTAAATGTTAAGATGTATTTGAGAGTTTCTCAATTTTTTTGGTAGATAGTCATGAGAAGAAATGGCTAATTCCTCCACTTTGAACATTTACAGTACAACATCCCAGTTAGTTTTAATGATTTGGATGTTGAAGATAGTTGTCTGGTTTAAGACTGGTATTTAACCTAAGTATCACTTGAAAACACAAGCTCTAATGTTCATTATTTTGGAAATTTGTGATTTTGTAAAATATTAATCAACATATTGTTTCTATTAGGAGCTCTATAATCAGAAGGGTTTACTACCCAGAGGTAGACAACCTCTTTCCAAGTCTATTTTATAAATGTGTGTTGATTTTTACTTTATAAAACCAAAGCTGAATTAGATTATTTCAGAATCACCTGTAGTTCAGGCTGAAGAAAATTAAAGCTTTTTTTCCTTTTTGTTCTGCCTAATGTCTATTTCTTTGCGCACAATTTTTTGTTGGTAAGAGTTTGTTAAATATATAGAGACAGTGGGATTAAAAATAAAGCAGTCTCTATTCTCTTTAAAATGTGTCTGTTGTATTAATAATAAAAGGGCTCAAGAAATCTAGAGACATTGTCTTTAAAATGTAAGCATATTTTAAGGAGAAAGGAAATGTTTACTTTTTCACAAGTTTTTCATTAACATGGATTTTTGCTGCATATTAATTTGCTGTATATTTCGTTTTCCTTTTGTCTTTCCTACATTGTAATGAAATTATACATTTAGTTTTACAACTATTTGTTTTACAGTAACAAATTCTAACATCTGGATACTAGAACAGACTTTTCATTCACGAAGTTAGTATATTGTTTAGATAATTAACGAATGGTTAGAAGTCTTAAAATCCATTTATTTTCTAATGACTTTTCAGTGTTAAAATGCAAATATAACTGTGAAGTTTTATTTAAACTTTTTAAGACTTTTTGGGAAGTTTATATTCATTTCTCCCAGATTGCCTTTTAAGGCTACTGTACACTAAAGCCCAAGGAAAGCTGCCTTTCACCTCCTTAGTCTGAGAAAAAGCCCACACTTACAGGCTTATTCTGAAATTAACTCTCGTTTCAGTAGTGAAAATATGCTAAAAATCCTATTTATCACTGAATGATTTCGGAAATGGCATTGTTAATCTTGTTTGCTTTTTAGATACTCTTATAAAGTGGGAGAGAAGCTGGCATATAAGGGCAAAAGTTTTATACATATATAATGAATAGAATAAAATAAGTACATATTTATGTGGAGAGATCTAGGTCCCAGTCATTTGCTGATTTGAGCTTAAAATTCCCAGTTTAAGTGTACAAATGATATTCAACTTGTGTTCTGTCTAGAAACTTCATCAGTTGCCTCTGCGCTGGGGAACTAAGAAGTCAGTTCTTGGTGGCAATCACTTTTTCAGAAAAACAGGGCACTTCGAAACTCAGATCACTTCGGAATCCCTGTATATAGATGTCTAGGACGGAGGGCAAGAAAATTTAGACTGGAAGTAGGGATAGGAAGGTGGGCAGTTTCGAGTCTTCGTCTTCGGTCCTGGGGGCAGCAGTCAGCACAGAGGAAAGGCAGGGACTGGCAGGGGGTGGGTGGGGTCCTCATCGTATTCTCATTGGCCTTTTTGCTGCCTTGAGTTCTCATTAGGGAGCAGGGGCTTGGTTTGACTAGAGGTAAACTCTTGAGGAAGAGCAGCAGCCCTTCTAGATCGGATTATACCAGATCTTAGCCTCAGTTTACAAGTGAAGCGTAATGCCCCACACCATTCTCTGTAGAGAGCCTGCTACTCAGCCTTTTTGTCCCTGGAGAGACTGGGGTCTATCCAGGGTCCTGATTGCTACTGTTTGAGTATGGAGGAGCTACTGCTTCTTCACACATGTATTTCTGTGCAGTTGAAAGTGCTTCAAAAGTTCCTGTGTCCCTTTCCCAATAGACTTTGGGACAGGGGAGGGAGTGCAGAAAAAATCAACACGGAGAGAGTACTACAGGGTACTAGAGGTTGCCCCCCAAATAAGGGGAAGTTCTTTATGGGGCCCAAAGACTAGGTTTTTTTTATCTCTTGGTGTGGGGCCTTCCCTTCAGAGAGCCATTTCAGGGACGACTGGCATAGGTGGGTGGTTCTGAGACGGGTGCACAGGACTGCGCCTGTTTGCTCCTTGGTGGCCAGGTGCTTCTTGTTTCTTTTCAGTGGGAAGTCGCAAACTTCAGCCCAGGGCTGAAGCAGCTAATGCTGAGTAGAATGGGGCTCTTGCTAAGAGAAAAAGGAAGCTGTGAATGAATACTTAGCAGGCAAGTTTGTTCAGGAGGTGAAGGGATATGGTAAGGGGGCTTTGAGGGTTCAGGAATCAACAAGGCTTATTCTCTAGGCTGCTCTTGTTTTCTTGATCGTTAGTCCACTCTTTTCTAGGAAGCTGGGCAACCATATTCCCAGTTGTCCCTCCGGCTGAGAGTGAGGGAGGCAAGTCTCCTTACTTTTGGGGGAAGAAGGAGATGCTCAATGGGAATAGAACCTGCAAATGGAACAGGTATACTTTTCTCAGGATAGAGGCAACGATATGTGCTTGAGAAAGCCAGGGGCAGAGCTGTGTGATCTGTATCCTCTCAGCTGCCTGTAGAAGGTGATGGGGGAGAGTGTGGGAGCATTGGCAGGGGGTCCCCTGGAGATAGGCCTTAGCTTTCCCCACAGTGCCAGCGCTGCAGACTGCAGTAAGAGAGTACGAGCACTCAATACTATCTGGAAATAGGCCCTAGGTTATACATCAGGTCTAGTAAGAGAGAAATCAGTTAATCTCTGAGCCCCTCCTGTACTCCTGAGCACCTTTCTAACACCAGAGAAGATCCCTTTTAGCTATCACCGTCCGAAGACTCACTGGTTAATTAATGGTCAGCAACCTAGCTGTCTGCATAAAAACCAGCGACCATTTAATGTTTTACTTTTGGGAGTGGGTCTCTCCTTGACAGAAGTTTCTGGGAGGAAGAGTAAAAGGGGCAAGCGAACCTGCTTTAATGAATCCCGTAAGGAACTGCGTTTCCCAGGAAATTCCTGACATTTTTAGCTCATGAATTTCCGAAAGCCTGCTTGGTTTTCTTCTCCATTCTGGGTCCTTCCAGAAAGGAAGAAGAGTGGGCTAGGGTCTGAATGCTCACAGGGCCTGGGTCATCCGCAGAGCTGGCCAGCAACCCAGGCTGGGCTCAACCCTGAGCAGGGTGCCCCCTTCCCCAAATCTTAGGAGGAGGAGGGGGAGGCGGGCGGGCAGGCAGGCAGTCTTGATCCCAAGGGGGACTGGCTGCAGGTTTTTGGGTGAGTGTGGGGTTTCTTTTTGATTGTTGCATGTGGGGAAGGGCAGAGTCGACGGGAACAGGCACTGCGGGCACCCTAGCCCTGGTGCGTCTACTGTCCTCTGTTGGGCTCCCCCCATCGGTGAGTGCGCCCGCCCGCCCGCCCGACCGTGCGGGGCTGCGGTTGGGGGGAGGGGGGAGCGGGATCATCTGAGGCCAGAGCCACTGCCGTGTGCGCGGGGAGGGGGAGCGGCGGGAGCGAGAGGAGGGAGAGGGGAGGGACAGGCTAGGTGTCTGCGCGCCACTGCTGCCGGCGCCCCGTCCTCATCCCCAGTAGCCCCCTCTGCAGCTAAGGGTTACCACCGCACCACCTCTCTTCCTCGCCTGCCTCAGCGGCCAGGGCTGTGCGGTAGGAGACAACCCAGCCGGGTGGCGGGCGGGCCTGTCTAGGTTTGGGTTTGGATCTGACTCAGGCCCGCATGAGAGGGGGTGGCCGTGACTCGGTGTCCCCTCTCTGCAGCGGGCTCTGCTGCGCTCCGCAGGCCCCTCCCCCCACATCCTCTTCAGGGGGTCACTGGAAAGCAGAGCTTAGGCCCACTCCCTGTGCTTAGTATGGCAGACTCCTTCTCACCCCTAGTCCCCTAACTCTCCAGGCCGAGGCCGCCTAGGGTCTGGCCAACAGCGACAGCCACGGTGGTGGTGGTGGTAGCAGTGGTGGCGGCAGCAGCAGCTGCGACGCGGCGCGTCCTGCTCCCTCTCCCCCACCCAGCCAGGGTTGTAGGGTGAGGGCCGGTGGGTGGGCGCCGCCTGGCGGGCGGGCGGACGGGGGGCTGGCAGCGGGGAGGGGGCGCAGGTCACGTGCCGGCGGGCGGGTGGGCGCGTACAGTAGGGCGCTCTGCTACTGTACTGGGGAGTCAGTGCCCTGTTACCGGGTCTCGTCTGTCTCGTCTCTCCCGCAGATCTCGCGAGAGTGGCTGACTGGCTGTGGGGGTTGCGGCGGCAGCAGGCGGAGCCGGGGAGGGAAAGCAGCGGCGGCTGAGGCGACTGAGGCGGCGGGCGGAGCGGC
>NC_045437.1:177949218-177991772 GCF_002776525.5 Piliocolobus tephrosceles
AAGATGTTTGTGTGCTTTTAATTGACAACTAACTTCTTGCTGCTGTATAGTAAAATATTAATATATTTTTATCATTAAACTGCTGCATGACTATCATCTTTTGAGTGAAGAGAAAATGTTATAAAAAAGATGCCTTAAACAGTACATTTTGGTTTGGAATTCTGTAGAAAGTATTTTGGTAAAAAAAAAAAAAAAAAAAAAGTCTTGTCTGACAGAGAGTTCTGGGGATGGAATTGTTTCTTGGCAAATCCAGCCATATAGATCTAACTGCTGTATGTATAAGACACCACCTGTAGGAGCGGGAAGGTATCAGTGCTTCTCATATTGTAAAGCATTGGCCTAGGAAGGCAAACAGTTGTCTTTTTGAAGGATTTTTTTTCTGCTGGTTCTTTGGGTTTTGATTTGATATTTTTATGCTCCCTGGTTGAGTGTGTTGTCTTCGTTACTGAGATCTACTGTATGTGTTGAATAACAAGCTATTTTCATTGTACTGTGCATTTTCCCATTAAATTGTTTGCTTTTAATATTCATACAATGTTAAATATGAGGTGACCTTACAGTAGTTAGGAGTTTCTTTACTTACAAAATCACTGGAAATGATTAAATTGCTTTTCCCCCTCCCTAGAGGTGCATTTTTCTTATTTCCATATAGTAAAGTTGAGCTTTTACAGTGCATAATGTGACATTTGGAATGCTTATCAACTGCATGTAAACATTAATAACCTGCACTTTTTTGTCTTAAGGTTTGTTGAGCTGTTTTGTTCACTGTACTTTAACTGTGATATGGAAAAGACTGCATTCTCTGTGCTGTTACTAATTAGGAAAGAGAATTGCTTTGATTTTGTCTCTTGTTTACTATAGCTTCTTAAAGTTAAGCCTTGTACTACAGGTTGTTGGAGTACTCCTAGATCACTGTTTCATAGTAGCCAGCAATAAGTAGTGCAAGTCAACAAAAACACAGCAAACTTAGGCAAAGTGTCCTTTCTTTGAGATGCGAGTTCTTTCATGAGGTTTTCTTTAGGGCCAGAGTTACCTAAAGTGAAGCCTTTCTTACCTATAGACTTCAGATTCTGCTTGGAATCCCACCGGCTCAAGAAGCACATGTATTGTGCAGTTGTCTTTACACTAAAACAGTTGAATACAATCTTACTGCGATTTTGAAACCAGTGTCTGATTTATGGTCAGTGGGTTTAAAAAGAAATCCACATGCAGATCTTTTAAGACTTAAAAAGTGATCGTAGAAAAGACTAAGTGACTGTAAAGATGCTCTTTTTTTAAGCATCTCACTTTACCTCCCCAAGCACCCTCCTAAACCTTGTCTTCCCTCTCCTGTTTCATCCTTTCCCTACCCTACCCTCCCAGGTGCTCGGTACTTTACCAAGGTTCTATATATCAGTGTTTTATGTTAGAATTTTTCCTTGTTTTTATTTTACTAGTTGGTAAACCCTGTTTGTGCTGAAACAAATAAGGAAGGTGGTATATTTGACCATATGTGTTATTCATAGAAGACAGTATGATCAAATGTGCCAAAAACAAGCAAACAAAACTTAATTCCTGAGAAGTATGCCTTATTTTTATTGATCTGCTTTGTCTTACAGTTAAGGTCCAAGAGCTTGGTTAAACTGTATTATTTGCCTAAGTATAAAAGAAAACTTGAACTGCATTGCAATATTGATGTTCTTTAAAATGAGAGACACTGTCAAGTAATTTAATCCAGAGATCAGCCACCAGATTTGAAATGCTCATGTATGTGTGTGTGTTTGAAGTTGTTTTTTTCTTTTAAATCACCAATTTTTTTAAGCTACTTTTTATTTGTGCCTCCTATTTATCATGCTGATGTTCGAAGCAGCAGTCATCCAGCCACAGAGGGAGCTAAAGTTAACTAACCAGAACTGTAGAAATCATTATACATGCCTTTGACAACAAAGGAAGTTCATAAGAAAAGCCATGTCGGCTTTTCCTCTACTAGATACAGATTGGAGGTAGATGAATATTTGCCAAATGGAAAAAAAGACAATGCTAGTCAGGAAAGACAAACTGTTTTCCAGCTTCTCAAAAAGCCATGGAGAGTAGAAACCAAAACCAACAGGGAAATAAAAAACCTTGAAAGTCTCACTTTCTAGTTGTCCCATGCAGGGGTTGAAATTTGATTCAAAGCGGAAAGTATATTATGTTTTTTTAGGCCTTCACATCTAGAGATGGATAACTTCCAATATGATTTTTCAGGTAATAGAGAAAGCTGCTAGTAATTTTAACCCCTGCCTAAAGGAGACAGATAATTTCATTTGGGAGCAAATACTTATTGCCTTGAAAAGTAGCACTGTAATAGCCTATGATAATTAGTTGTAGAATAACCTTTATCCCTTTCAAACTATGCAAATTATTAAATAAGTGTAAATTAGGATTCAATTAAAGATAGTTGGTTATATTGCAATCAGATGGCATTCACAAACTTAACTGGAGCATATACAAATAAAATCTATAAGTCTAAGTTTTGTATGCTAACAGAAAGATATAATTTAGCTACCTATTCTAAAAATGGTGAATATTATTAATATTGTATAATAGAACTGGGAAGACTGCCTCCTTTTTTGAAGAGAGATTAAGGATTTTTATAATTGTTTTTCATCAAATTTTAATATTTTTGTCAAATTTTTAGGTATTTAATTTGTAAAACAGTTTGCTTTGTACTGGCATACAGAAAATAGGGTATTGATTTTAAACTTTTTGAAGCCAAGTGATCAAGTACATTTGTAATAAAAGTCAATGGATCTATATCAGTTGTACTCACTGTTTTCATTTCTTATTAATATAGGGATGCTGTACTTTTTCTTCAGGAAAACTGAATTAAATTTGGGTGGAAGGGAGGGGAAAAGATAAATCCGTTGATAATGAGAATCTGGGTGGGTATCATGGCCCAAGCACTTTATATCATTTTTTAAGTCAGTTAAGATTTGATATATTTTAAAAGATACTGTGTCAATTTTTTTCTTCCTATTTTCTTATGTAACTTGATGTTTGGGGGGATTATCTCATTCATTTTTGTTTGTGTGCTTTTAACATGTTGTGTTTTGGCCCTGTTAAAACTTTCTAAACACATTTTTCTTTTATGACATTTTGGGTTATCTGCTATCCCTGTGACCCTACCGTACGGGCATGATTATTTTTATCTTCCACACATGGTTCACCTTCTTGTCTACAATATTCCCGTTCATTTTTTCAGGTTATATATACACACACATTTCCAAATAATTTTAGAATGGGGCTATCTGAAATTGATGCTCTAGTAGCTTTCATAGCTCCACAATTCATTTTATTTTGCATGTGAACATAATTTTAAGATTTTCTTCACCATAAAAAGTGAGATACCAAGTCTAATGACTTTTTTCCCATTTTAAAATCTTTTGAGTATCAGAATGAGATCTTGCTGTCTATGTAAAAGGATACTAAAACAAGAGTATCTATAGCAACTTAAGTTTGGAATAGTTGGTGATAACTCTGAGTATAACGTTTATAGTTTATTATCCCTAAATTTGAATATCTTCATAATTTGGAGAGATACATACACACACACATATATATGTATATATGCATTGTGTGTGTGCATATGTATATAGATACGTCTCCTTGAGAGTGAAGTAAGTAGGAGAGAGAATTTATTGGAATTGCTTACATAAATAAATTCACCAAAGTTATTTGTGTAGATCTGTTAAAGGGTGTCAATTTTTAAATCACAGTATTTCTGTTTTCTTCATTGCATATTAACCAAGTTTTGGCCATTCATAAGTATGCTATAAAACTAAAGTGATCACTGCTATTCACGAATTAATTATTTTAAAGTCCTCTTTACAGAATTAGTGATATATTTTTTAAGAAAAGCTGATTTTAATATTAATATTTAAGAAGTTAATTGATCCTAAAACAAAACCTAAATTTAAGGCATAGGCCATTTGACACGTTCTTTTTGGACAGAAATTTGATTATTACAGGCTAAGTGAAAATAAGCCAGAATTAGCATGAGTCAGGTAGAATTTCATGATACAAGAACAACCAGATGAAAAAAGAAATAGATTGGTTTCAAGCCAGTGAATATGCTAAGCTAACTACCAAGTTTTGGTGTTGAATGGTCCAGGCAATTATGTCTTTAGGAAAGCCGAGTGTGGCAAAGGTCACTTGTTAACATTTTTCTGAACAAGAATGTCATAACTACTCATTCATTTTTATTTTGTCCCCATGTTTGGTATTTGTTTTGTTTTGTATTTTTCCTTCTGATGTCCTTTGCTTTTGTGGAAAATTGTCCTGTTGATAGGCAGAAACATGGTGGTGATCCTCTATGTAAAATAAAGTTGCTTCTTACACATCAGAAGTATTTCACTCATTTTGGAATCACAAGATTTTCATGTTTTCATAAATACACAGATTGTTTTGATAATTGTTAGCAATTAGCTTATTTTGTAACATTAGATGGAAAACATTTTTTGGCTAAAGAGAGTTTAATTTTCTTGATTTTGGTTCCACTTTAATAATTCAAGAGGCCTCCAAGTTCAAGGACAAAGTCCTTATATTCTAGAATTGTGAAAAACATGGAAATACTCTCATTAGTGTGTGTTTTGGTCTAAGGTAGATTAACACAGAAAGATCCTAGGAGGATATAAGAAAATATGTCCTTATCGTGAAGTGGCAGTTAAAGTTATGGGACAGGTGAATTACCTATTCATCTTGACTAGCTCAAACAATGGTGGCCATCGGCTAATGACTTATCAGACACATGTTCAGTTTGGGTCAAACTCCCATTCAGCTGGAGCAGATTGGCAATTTTCAATGCAAGTAGTTGTTGGTGGCACTTGACCTACCTCCTTACCATGTACATCTGGCATCTTCTCTCTCCTATCCTCCTTTTTCTTTGTTTCTCTCTCCTTTTTTATTCTTGCTGTAGGCCTGCCAGTGGCACTCAAGCTTACTTCTTCAGAGAGAAGTAAAGAAACTTCTGACTCCTGCCTTATAACTTAGCTAACTGATGATCCAGAACAATTTCAGTATTATGAGGTAACTGGGCAGTTTTTTTCCGATTGCTATTTTCCCCATGGTCTTAAGCTGGCAGTTTGAAGGTATCTAAATTAATGTTAAGAAACTTGTGAACTGAAGAGAGTAAGAAGTATGTGTATTTTAGGTAAGTTACTGGGAACTGAGACTTACTGGTTTGGAAATTGGAGAGTAGGACGAGGAGAGCTGTTTAATGTGTTTGTGGATGGGGGTTTGAGAGGTATATAGGGAATGGTTTGGAAGTAAAGTGGGAGGAATTTTTGCTAGAGGTAGGAAAAGGTACTATGATGGAATCTGAATGAGAGTTATTTGCTAAGGAAATGAAGTTGATCTTCACTAAGGAAGTTTCAATAAAGCCAGAGAAAATGGGTCCCTCATTGATTATGAGAGAATTGTTAGTTACTATAGCTAGAGTTATGATAATGATGATGCATTATACAAGTCTGTTTTCATGTATAGAATGTCTGCTTTTCTGGGACAAATTAAGTAGCACAATTGTGGAATGACAGCTTTTCTGGTCAAGGCAAGTGGGTGCTGGGGAGTTATTATTTTGAGGAAAAGAAAATAAAATTTCAAGCTTTTCACAGTTACTCTTTTTAAACTATCAGAAATATTTATCACACATACTATCTGTTTTCTTGGGCTCTCGTTACAGTGTAGTTTACCTTTACTTTTCAAATGGTCCTTAGATCAAATTATTTGATTTTGTACTCCACAAAGACACACATTATTCCTTGCTTTTATAGAACTTTGAGACTTTGGCCCACACAAATTTCTTAGAAGAAGACAACCAGGTAAAAACACTAACTTGCAATTTTAGGTATCTTTTTTATTTCTTTCACATTTGCAACCATAGCAACCATTTAACCTTGTGGACCTTATGAGGTCCTCAATAATACTGTATTTCTAAAATTAGACAACATAGCCCCCAAACTCATGTTTCGGTTTCCCCACTTTCTCTCTTACTTTAAAATTGTATTTTCCCAAGAGTTCAGTGGTGGCAAATGTTAATTAAATAAGTTAGTACATTTTGGAGGTTCTTATGTCCTTTGTAGGGAAGCTGATAGTGTTTAGATTTCTTTTCCCATTATTCCAGTAGTGTTTTAAATTATTTAAGATAAAGAATTACTATAATGTTTGTTTTTAAGTTACATAATTCAAGTACGTTTGGATTAACTCTTTGTTGTCGAATTTAGTACGGATTTATTCCTGGTGATTTGGACAGATTACTTTGAAGTTTCATTTTACTCACATCTCTGTCTGTTAGTGATAAAAATCTCTTTTAAAAATAGCAAAAAAGTGGTTCTGATTTTGTACTTTGAAGGTAATTTTTCTTTTTTACAAATGTCAAGTTCATTAACAATAGCAGGATTATTTTTACTATAGCTTATTTTGTAGAGTTGGCACTTTAGTATAATAATTTTCACATTTTATTGTGTCAGATTTTAAATTATAATAGTCATATACTATAATTCATTAAGTCAATGCAGAGCCTTCTTAAATAGCCCCTCCCTTAGAAATTTGTTTAAAAAGAAGAGAATCCCCAAACCTGTGTCAAGAACTAGTGATTTAAATGACTGTGAGACAAGTCTTTGAAAGGCTTCCTTAAGTCTAGTCAGTGGAGATAAATGATAGCCCATTTCCATGCTGCATATAGTTGTTAGGGTTTATAAAGTTGTCAGTGTGTAAAAGTGCAAAAGCAGGAAAGACTAAAGTTGCCTGTAAAATTTCTAGTTTTCATTATTTGCACTATTTATCTTTGCACTTGATTTTTTGAAAGTTAAGGCTAGTCACTTTCACTTTTGTTTCTAGTCTTTTCTAATTTCTTGCAGAAGTATGTTTTCAATATCCCACCCAAAGCAAAAATTATATGCAATTAAATATGCTTTATAAGGCCAAGAAAATATTTCTTAGTGTTAGCTGTATAAAACAAAAATTTGTTTTGATAAAATTTTTAATATGGGCCTTTATTTGCCAATAAAATCCTTTGTAAATGTGAGCTTTATTAAACTGTTTAAATAGACAAGGTTAAAACTTAGGATAGGAAATATATATGTGTGTATATGAAATGATGTCTTTGAGTTTTAACTTCTAGCCTGAGATGGCCTGGATTTGGTGTGTTAGTTTGTTTCACTGAAGTCAGTGAGGTATGAGTCTAGCTGGGTACATGCTTAAAAAGCTGGAAGTGAAGTGGGTGGCAAGTGGCAGCTCCCTCTTTCATGTAGTTTTCCATAATGTTCATATAGTTTCCTCATGGTCTAAGTGTTATAACTGGTTTTGAAGTTGTTATATTGAATATTCCTTTTTGGAATTCAGGGTTGAATCACTTTGAGGGGGGAAGGGAAGCAAGGACAAGAGACTTTATTTTAACCAGATGCGGTCTTACGATCTCAAAGATGTGCTCTAGAAAGAAAATAACAAAAAGTGTACCTGTGAACATATTTTTTGTCTTGGTGATATTATGCAACACAGTGTTCAGAATTGCAAAAAAATTTTTTTAATTGATAGTTATATCAATGGAACAGAGATACGTGTTTTTGGCTAAAATTATTTTTTGAAAGTTATTTGGTTATTTCATTTTATATTCCCTTTCTCATAGCTTTGTACACACCTCATACTTAAAACCAAGTGAGAGGCCTCTTTTCAGATCTGGTTTATTTTTGGAATGCCTGAGTGTGTTTCCGGATGGGGGGTGGTGGTGGTGTTTTACTTTTTGACATGCTCTTAGCATGTTTTGCTAGTCATTCTGGATCTTATGTTTGCAAATTCTGTTGAACAGTGATGTATTTGAAATGAGAAAGTCCTCTATAATGTAGTGTGAATGTTTGTGGCCAATTCAATTGTGGAACCTTATGGCTTTGTTTTTACTTTGGATAGAAGTTTAACTTCCATCGTTCAGATTTTAGGTTTATCTAGTGAAATTGTGCCAGGTAGTTGTCTAAATATGGACCAATTTTGGCAAATGAAGGTTAATAAGTGTATATTTGATTCTAGATAATCCTTTACTCAAAATCATAAGTTAAAGATTCACATCATTAAGAGTTATCTGTTATGTTGTCATATCTTTAAATGTGGATGATATTCAGCATTCTATGTATGAATTTCCTTTAGGAAAAGAGAAACATTCAGTCTCCGAACCTTTTCTTGGAGACGAAATTTACCACATATCAAAAATGAAAAAAATTTAGAAAGTGATTTGATTGTTTTTTAATGGAGTTTAACCAGCTTAATTAATGATTTTTCCCAGTTTGAAGCACTTATTTTCCCAATGTGAATAAAGGGAAAAGATCAGCAATTTGTCCCTGGCCTTTTTCGAGGCCATTTTTAGTTTTCTGCTCCCATTTCCCAGTCCTGGTATAAAATGAATTACGGGTATCCCTCTAAGTCCCTATAACCCTTTTTGGGGGTCACAGATACCTTTGATCATCTGATGAAAGTGTGATGGATCCTCTACCCAGGAAAAAAAAAAAAATGCACATACCTGAATAATTTTGCATACAACCTCAGGGGCATCACACATCTTCTGAAACCCAAGTTAAAGATCTCTGCTCTAAGTAAATTATAGAGAATTTTAGTGTAAATCGTTGATAAA
This sequence comes from Piliocolobus tephrosceles, assembly GCF_002776525.5. Classification (NCBI taxonomy): domain Eukaryota; kingdom Metazoa; phylum Chordata; class Mammalia; order Primates; family Cercopithecidae; genus Piliocolobus; species Piliocolobus tephrosceles. The sequence continues at coordinate 177,957,854 of NC_045437.1, forward strand.
ATTAGGAACCAACTATTGGCTTAAAACCTTTCATATTGGAATTATTGTTAGATGGTGGCCCCTACTAGCAAAATGTGACATTGCAACCAGCTTCGTTAGACATTATAACATCCAGAGAGAAGGATAAAAGAAGCAAAGTTCTGAAAGCTATTTATAAGGAGTCAGGGCATCTCTAGACATGGGAGCCATTCCTGGTTCAAGGCAGGGGTCAGGGTGCCTGACAATTTCTAGCAGGGTAGAGTTTGATAAACCACAATGCTCAGGATGCCAAGGGGTTAGCCATTATCTTAACCCCTTCCTCACCAAAAGATTTTAGTTTTGTCTGTTGGGAAACAAGATGTCACTAGGGAAAAAAGATTTGCCTTACAACTTTGCTGGAACACATCAGTTTGGTGACGTTGGGACACTAGTGTTATTTTTGAGAAGGCGCATAAAACCAAAGTAAATTATTCTCTATGTAGAACATTTATTTACTAGTAACATTTGTTTGGGTGTATTCGCTTTGACAATTTTTACCAGTAAATATTGGTTTTATTTAAAACTGGGAATCCAGTTGATACATAGGATAGTTGATATATCTGTTCTTTCCCCCATGTAAAGAACAGTTAAAAGATTTATGCATACTTTTTACTTTTCTCTCTTAATGCCAGGGGGTGGGGAGGGTGGGTGGGGGAAAGATCTTTGAGTCTACAACTGACAAAATGTCTTCTTCAAATTAAAAAAATTGAGAAGCAGCACTTTAAGTCTAACTCTACACCATTTTATTGCATGTATTAGTTTTAATAATGATTTTTGGTGCATGCCTTTGGGCTTATTCAAAAGTGTACAATAGGAAAGTATATTTCCTTTCTTAGAAAGGAGATGTTTTCTACTTTGCAACATGTGATTACAAAAATCTTCCTCTGTGGGAAGATTAACCATGTATTGAACTACTGAAAAGTATATATTTTTAGATATACAGAAGGAATCTACATGGAGCAGCATTCAGACCTATATAGAAGTCATAGCATTCTGTATAGGACCAAAAAGGAAATAACATTAAACACTTAAACAGACTTTGTTGGGTAGAAATACCTTTAGATCTTGCATTTACTTCCAAAAAGAAAAAATGCCACAGAAGTTTGCGGAAAACTTTTGTCATGTGAATTTTCTCTGTCAGTGTATTTAGCCCAAATACAACAGCTTTGGGTTAGCACACACATAAGAATCAAAAAAACAAAGCTAACTAAATAAATCAGTCTGGTTTGCCAATCCAGCTTGACTGAAATAAGTAAACTAATCACTTGCAACATGAAAAACTGTCCAACTCCTCTAAGGGTCTGACAAAATAACCTTGGCTGATGTGGGAAGACTCCCACTTCAATTTCTGACCTGACAGTGAAGATTCATGCTTGACATGATTTCATACTTGACAGTGTCTGTTTAAGGAGCTATGGTACAGTTTGCTAATTCAATCCCAGATACCTGTTGATTACCTGTGAGATCTAGAGTCCAAAGTAGCCAGCAGCCATATCCCTGAGTGCTCTGTGCCCATCAGATATCTTAAAGTAAGCAGGGTTGGGACAGGTCACAGCTTGGATGATTGACCTCAGGTGCAGTAGACAGCCCCAGATTCAAGAATTGTATCTGCTTTCTTGGCAGCCGTCATAGAACTAATGTCCCATACTGTGTTACTTACTGTAGATGCTCTCTTTTAGAGGAGGCCCAGAGCACACATCCTAATCGCTAGTGGTACTCAGAGAGGGGGTGCTAACTCTGATGCCCTGGCCAAATTCCAGTTTAGGGATGTGGGTCTTCTTCTTGTCATTCTAATTGGAAATGTGCATCACTTCCCATTTTTCTTATTGATCTCAGTGCAAACTACACTAGTCTCTTTCTTTGCCCTGGTCCCAAGTCTCTGAGATGCTGGTGTGTATTATATGGGCTAAGTTCATGTGTTATCCTAAGGCACAAGAGTTGAGGAATGGGTGAGTTTGGTGTCAGAGTGCCTTGTGGTTGGAGGGTGGACTCTTGTGATGCTTTGGGGATGAAATTGGCCCTCTTTTAGCATAAGTCGGGGAGTGTGCACTGGCTGGAGGCTTCCAGAGGCTTCCAGCCATGAGGTGTGAGCTGAAACCAATTTTTCCTCTTTCCTTATAGCATGTTGAGAAAATCTGTTGGGTTTTCAGCAGTCAGGGAAGGCCGGAGTTCTGCTTTAATCTGGGTAACTGAGGCTAATGTGAGCAAGACTTTGGTTAATTAACTGGGTTCTCAGATGCCACAGACTCCGTGAGAAGTCACCATTATTTTCAATGGTTGTGATAGAATTTCCCCCTAGTAGCCATTATTTTAAGATTATATTGCAGAGTTGCTTTATTTTGAGCTTTTCGTGTATACACAATCCCAAACTGGAAGAAATTTTAAAAAAAGGAATCCTGCTGTGAAAGGTATATATTACTCTAGATTTTTCTTACTGTAAATATTGTAAGATTGTAATACTGTCAATATTTTATTAACCAACAAATGTTAATCTATGTGAAATCAGACTTATTTTAAATGTGCTTCTTATTTACTGTGTGTGGTCCCTGTTGCTGACAGTATTAAGTTATATTCTGATGTAAGATTAACTTTATTAAAGAATGTAAACATTAATGTTTCCTTATGGGAAAACAAATAAAGTATAAAGAAGACAATTCTTTTCATTGAAATATACTGTGTATTTACACTTGCTAGACCCAGCACCACTTATAAATTTAGTACACTGTTCAGAATTTTAGTTAACACAGCTGACATGGTTGTGCTCTGTTTGAAAGTCTAAGAATAGGTATTGTTGGAATATACAGTTTGTATTTGTCTGCTGTGAATCATAATCTTGAAATTTCTAATCAAGTTTGTAAAATTTTTATAGTGAAACATTTTAATGACAATTTAAAAATTTCTCTTCTCTAAAGAATGATCAAAACAATATCCTTTCAGAAATAGAATTGTTCTTTAATATCTTTCCAAAATGACTTTGGTTAAATGGACCAGATGTATATTAGTTAAAATTTAGGACTAAGTTGTTGATATTCTTTGAGTTTACAAGTTAATCCTTATTGGAGATGTGCCAATATACAGTTAGAATATCATTAATTTGCACTGTTTGGGGACCCCATTTAAGAATGCTGAATTTTGCCAACTAAGAAGTAAGCAAATGCAATTTAAAAAGTAAATTTGAGCATTCTGTATTAAATATGTGCAGTTATTATCACATGAAGAAACGCAGTGTGTCGGGCTGTAATATTACCATATTTGCTGTCATGTTCTCCCATCTAAGTGCTGGGAACTCACCATGTGGAAACCAAGCAAACGTGTTGTGCATCAGCCGGCTTGAGTTTGTTCAATATCAAAGCTGAAAACTAGCGAGGTCTGCTGTACTGCTTATTGAAGTATTGTGATTATTTTAGGCATTGATTCTTACAAAATATATACTGTAACAGTATACTTTGTACAGATTTAAATTTTATTTGAAAAAATGAAATAAAGTAGGCAAAAAATAAAGATGTTTATTTTTCATGTGACTGTATAATCAGATCAGTCTTTTGTTTCAGTGCTTTTTGGGGGAAGGGGTCTGGTTGCGATCTTGGATTTTTTTTTTTTTTTTTTTTTTTTTTTGATAGGTGGAAACCGTTTTTAGGACTCAGTAGCAGGTATACTTGCCTGTTACTTATGATCATTAATCAACTACAAGCATTAAAAGTGCTCTCATACTAGAGAACTCTATCTTCTGTTTTATTTTACAATAGGTTTGCTTATTTTTAAAAATGTTATGTGAATGGCCTCCCTATCCTGGCATATTGGGTCATTTAAAAAATTCTCTGGTGGTATGACAGTTAACCTAGCCATCATGTTGAAGAGAAGGAAAGCCTTTTCCCATAGATCATGCTCCATTCTCATGGAAGGTTTTTTGTTTCCTGTCTGTTACAATTAAAAAAATTTATCATGGATACCTACTACTTATACATACTTACTGGGTACATGTAACATTTTGAAACAAGCGTACAATGTAACAAATCAGGATGATTGGGGTATCCATCATCTGAAGTATGTATCATTTCTTTGTGTTAGGAACATTCTAATTCCACTCTTAGTTATTTGAAATATCTAATAAATTATTTTTAATAGTTGCCCTATTATGCTGTTGAACACTTATAGAGGTTGCGGTTTAAAATCTCTTTCAAAACTGTTTTTCTAGTGAGTGGAATGGCAGACAGTGAATGAAGCTACCAATAAAAACAAGACACAGGAGCCATCCCTCAGGATAGTTTCAATGGGGTCTTCTAGAAGAGTAGATTATCTGACCACAAGAACCACCCATTTTGACCTCTAACTTAAAAACCAACAAAGGCCTCAGAAGCCTCAGGTATATATTTTCCTCAACCTTTTTAAGTAGAGTTTGAAGTTTTATTTGTAGCTTTCTCCTTTTATTTTATCTTTTTTTATGTTTTCACTTACCTTCAAGCTGGATATGAGGGATGCTTGGAGCAAGTAGTTCTCCAAGATAACCTGGCAAAAATCACACTATGAAAAATCTCTCAATGTTACTTAAGTATATACGACAGCAGTTATATTCTAACACTTGGTGCATGTCCGTAGGCTATCTCAAGTCCACATTATTACAGTTCCAGGCTTCTCGGAGGGAATCCCAAGAGAGTTCATTATGAGTATTGTTTTGTTGTTTTCTTGCTAAAAAGGCCCTCCTTGGCTGGGCATGGTGGCTGACACCTGTAATATCAGCACTTTGGGAGGCCTAGGTGGGTGGATCACTGGAGGTCAGGAGTTCAAGACCAGCTTGGCCAACATGGTGAAACCCCGTCTCTACTGAAAAATACAAAAATTAGCTGGACGGTAGTGCACACCTGTAGTCCCAGCTACTTGGGAGACTGAGGCATGAGAATTGCTTGAACCTGGGAGTTAGACATTGCAGTGAGCCAAGATTGTGCCACTGCACTCCAGCCTGGGTGACAGAGCGAGACTCTGTCTCAAAAAAGAAAAAAGTAAATAAAAGGTCCCTACTTTGGAGTGAACAGAAGGATGAACTAGCTTCCACATCTGACAACCACCAACTTCAATAAAAATAATGGAGAAACTTTGCTTTATGAAAACTGAAAGCTGAGGGTGCCACTGTTTTAGAGAGGTGGGTGGGATGCCTAAGAAACGTCAGTTTCCCTAAGTTCTACGGTGCCTCTGATTTGGGGGGTGCACACAGAAGACAGGTGGCTACTTCCTGAAGAAGAGACCAGATTCTGCTCTCTTCTCTGCAGAGATCAGATAAATCTTTGGGTCCCTGTCCGAGAGAAGGACTCAAGCACAGGAGGTTATGGTGGCAATTCCAGCCATGATTTACTCCCAGCAAGTATAAGGGAGTGAAAAGTCAGGAGTCAGGCCCTTCATCTTTTAAAGACTCCAGATAGGACCATGATTAAATATGCCCAGTGGTCAGTTGGACAGCAAGAGGTCCTACTGAAGGGCTACAGGAGGAGCATCCCAGACAGCCAGGTCGGAACAACAAGGCAATGCTGGTAGGACCATGGGGAGCCCCTCAAGAAAGGAACCCAGCATGCTTAAACAGAACTATTTGTCATTTTTCTTCCGTCTTTCTTTTCTAAGATGTAATTGGTGGTCTCTTCCTACCTCCACCTCCAATGGATGTTAACTTTCATTTAACCATGTGGTATATCATTTATTTCGGTATTTTGCATGGCTTTTAGAAATTTCTTTGTTCCTAGTCTCAAGAACAATTTATTTCTAAGCAGTCAGGACTGTTTTATCTTGGGTACTGAGTTCTGGAAGAGGTCCTGTTCTTTCAGTACCAGAGAAAAGAGAGTTCTCTTTTTCGGTGTTTGCCTGCTAGGTCACCTGAGGGCCAGCACACACCTCCACTGTTCTCACTTCAGCACCCCCACCCCACCTTCTAGAACTTCAGGAGGAGGAGCCGCAGTTTTTCCCCTGAAATTGGTGATTCTACCTAAATATTGCAAATCTTCAGAGTGTTTCCAATGACATCAATACAATTTTCCTACCAATATTGATTTTCATTCACTTCGATTTCCTCACATCAGGCTATTTGGCACTTAGGTTGGCAGTGAGAAAATGTCACAAAACAGACTCACTGAATATTGCAAGGCTTAAAAGAATAGGATATCACTGCCTTACAGCCAGTAGGGTTGTCTAATTAACCCCACCATCAAAGGCATCCTGGCTCTCCCTGTGCTCATCTCACACCTCAGACCTCTGTCAGCCTTCTGTGGAGACTAGCAGCCTTCTGTGTAGCTGTAACATAGCTGCACTTTGTTTCTGGCAGTGTCACTTAGGGTGGGTCTGTATTGCCACCATCCCAAATTTCTTCTTGTTCACCACACTTTATTTTTTAAACATTGAGTGCTTAAAATATTCAAGGCACCAAGCTAAGCGCTAAGCATTTTACCTGGGTTATTTTACTTCATTCTTACTATAACTCTATGAAATAGGCACTGTTATTACCCTCAATTTATAGATGAGGATACTAAGGTACAGAACGATTAAATGACATGCCTAGAACTCCACGGTCAGGATTCAAGTCCAAGTAGGATGATGGCAAAGCACAGCCACAGTCTCAATCACTCTAATATGTTGCCTTCTCTGTGAAGTTGCCTCCTCATCCCTTAATTTGTAGGGTCTCCCTGACTTTGACTTTGCCTCCCCTAAGGATGTATGTAGCTGAATGTCAAAGCCAATGTTACCGGGAGCAAAGGAGGATTCTTCTGCATAGCTCAAAAGCCACACTTCCTGTTTCAGAGGTTGATTCATGAATGAATCCACATTTTCATTTCCCCCTCACCTTTCATGGGGGAATAACTTACTCAGAGCAGGTCTGAAGGAAGCTGGCAGATGGCCCTACCAGGCCGCTCTCCACTGCTCTTGCTTAAAGTAAGCACAGCCCTGAGTACTATTCCTGCCTCTTCCCGCCCTTACTACAATGACCTGATCAAAAGGTTCTGTGAATGAGGCTCTTGAATTCTGTCTAGTTGAGTTGTTGATTTCCTTCCTATACCCAGATTCTATCCCGCAGCAGACACCGTTTCTTCCTTAGAGCAGACCTCCTATCTGAGCCCATGTGGCTTCACAAGTTCAACAACAAGTATCAGGAGATAGTCTCTAGGAGAGGATCTGGGTCTGCCCAGATTCTCAAAACCTCCCTGTTGACCAACAATTGGTGCAGCAATTGGATCAGCCAGAGAAAGCCATGTAGTTTTCAGCTCAGTTTTGCTTGGGCTTTTAAGTTTCTGGAGGCATCTTCCTGCACCCTATAAAATGCTGTTTCCCAGATGTTTCCTGACCTCAAGGAGAGGTCCAGAGTCTGTAATTCTCCAGGGGCTTCTTCCAAAAATAAAATCTCAAGTTCCTTGGGACTTAGGGGTGGTTTCAAGGACTATGGCATCTGTTGGAACTCCTGTCTGAAATGGAAAGATCATAATTTGAACTTGAACTCTTCATGGTTTTTGGTATCCTCTAAAGCAGTGGTTCTCAAAGCATAGCCCCTGGGCCAAGCATCCCCTTACATTCTTGGGTCCCACTCCAAACCTACTGACTTAGAACCTCTAGGGCTGGGCCCCAGCATCCATATTGTAACAAGCCCTCTGGTTATCTGAAGCACACTGAAGTGTGAGCACCATTGCTGTCTAAAGCAAAGGTTCTTTATTTCTTTTGGAGTCTTAGGCTTGAGAATCTGATGAAAGCTTGAGGCTCTCTCAACTGCACCACAGAACCCCAAAGGTCCAAGTTAAGAATCCTTGCTCTGGAACTTAGAGCTTGTCTATCTGTCTCTGGCTTCCACCTGCTCTAGCACCACTACAAGGAGGGGTGGCCATATACTCGCTGCTTCTCTTTTCATCTGTGCACTGTTGGATGTCACTGATGGTGTGCATTCCCTGCATCAGACAGCACAGGGATAAGGGCTTGCTACTCCCTATATTTGCTGCAAATGTAGCCCATGTACTCCAAACAAAAACCAAATGCTCAGGCATGGGGTGCCAGGTTAGGAGTCCAGGACCAAATAGAAAAGTGATTCCTCTTGTAGCTAGGAGCTGTGTGTTGGAGCACAACTGCTAAAACTGCTGAACTTCCTGTGACAGTCCTGGCTGGGGTATGTTCACGACAGCCAGAGCTTTGTCATCGGCAAGTTTTGGTCTCCAAGAGAACTCCCAAGACAAGGCCCAGATTTTTATTTTCTAGATAAAAGCATCTCAACGTGTACCTTCTTAAGCTGTTTTTGCCCAAGTAGCCAGTTATTTGGCTCTGAGGGCAGTGCTCCGCTTTTTCTCCACAGTCATTCTTGGGCCATGACTTGAAGTGGTACTCAGAGCAACTTCATTGGGAAAAGTCCCTTCTCTCAATTCAGGGACTCATAAGAAGGAGGTTGACTCTGAAAAGAGTGCCTAAAGCTGCAGAGCTTGGCTGTCCTCTGGCTGTTAGAATGCTTCCTTGTTCTGAGAGGTAGCCCAGGGAAGAAAGGCCTGTGTCTGCACTCTCACTTATACATCTGAAACAAAAGCTTAATCCCCTCACAAAACTCATCCTCTCCCCATCTTAGTCCTTCCCGTTGCAGTCAAGGGCACCACCATATACACATCACTCAAACAAAAAACAAAGAGCTGGTTCCACATTCTAGTTTCTTTCACCCCTCATATTCAAACTATATCCTGTATCTGGCCACACTACTGTCACTCTAGCTCAAGTGATTCTCAGACTTTATCCTGCATCACCTAAAGGGATCATTAAAAGACATACCACTGGGCCCATCCCAAGTTGCTGATTCAAAGGGCTGGGGTAGTAGGAGCCTGAGAATTTGTATTTCTAACAAGTTCTCAGGCGATGCTGATGCTATTGATCTAGGAACAACACCTTGGAAACTGCTGCCCTAGTCTATCATATCCAGAGTGTTCATATGTCCCACTTTGCCAGAGACCATCTGGTCATGCCTGTTGTCCCTGCTTAATTATTTGTAGCACCCCTGTTTACCTGCACAAGTATCTTGGTCTGGATGACAAATGATGTGGACACCGATTTTCTCACCTAACAGCCTCCTCACTGGTCCCCCTACTACCATGATTGCCCTATGTAATCCATTCACACAGCAGCTTGAGTGATCTTAAAAGTGCTAATTAGGGCCAGGCGCGGTGGCTCACGCCTGTAATCCCAGCACTTTGGGAGGCAGAGGCGGGCAGATCACAAGGTCAGGAGATCGAGACCATCCTGGCTAAAACGGTGAAACCCTGTCTTTACTAAAAATACAAAAAAATTAGGTGGGCGTGGTGGCAGGCACCTGTGGTCCCAGCTACTCGGGAGGCTGAGGCAGGAGAATGGCGTGAACCCAGGAGGTGGAGCTTGCAGTGAGCCAAGTACGCCAAGTGCGTGAGCCAAGTGCGCCACTGCACTCCAGCCTGGGCAACAGAGCGAGACTCCGTCTCAAAAAAAAAAAAAAAAAAAAGTGCTAATTGAGGGATGTCACTCCCTGCTTCCCATTACACTTAGAATAAAAGTCTAACTCTCTACTGTGGTTACAAGGCCTCTATGATCTGACCCTACTTAACCCTCCAGCTTTCGCTCCTTCCTCTCACCTACTTGTTCATTTCTCTCAAGCAATAATGGTTGCCTTTCTGTTTTTTAAATGCACAGAGCCCACTGCCACCTAAGGGCCTTTGGTGTTGCTTTTCTTTCTTCCTTGAATGCACTTCCCCCAGATCTTCAGATGACTTGCCCTTTTTTATAATCAAGCCTCAGGTCTCATGTTCTCTCTTCAAAGAGGCTTCCCCTGACAACCAAACTGAAATGGTCCCTTCCAATCACTCTCCCTTACCACTCTGTTTCAGTTTTCTTCCTAGTGTTTATCACTGTCCAGATGGTCTTCCTCATGTATTTTTTTTTCTGTTGATGGTCTCACACTGAGGGCAGGATTCACCATGGCATCCCCAATGCCCAGATGAGTCTGGCACATAGCAGACATTCTGCAAATATCTGATGACAAATTGATTGGACTCCAGTGAGTCCAGACCATTTTTGGGAGTCACCTGTGCCTCTGGGTCTGACTTCCTCATCCATTTTGAAGGTGGGTACTGTCGTTACTGCTTTATCTCTCCTCTGTCCTACAGGTGGTATAGAACAGAGATCCTGAAGATGAGATGATCTTCTCACCTGCAGTCAACCTCATTAGCTTCCTGCATCTCCCACCTCTGTGTAGGCCCAGCATCTCCTCTTCCTTTTTCTTTTTTTCTTTTTTTTTTTGAGACGGAGTCTCCCTCTGTCACCCGGGATGGAGTGCAGTGGCCGGATCTCAGCTCACTGCAAGCTCCGCCTCCCGGGTTTACGCCATTCTCCTGCCTCAGCCTCCCGAGTAGCTGGGACTACAGACGCCCGCCACCTCGCCCGGCTAGTTTTCTGTATTTTTTTTTTTTTTTTTTTTTTTTAGTAGAGACGGGGTTTCACCATGTTAGCCAGGATGGTCTCGATCTCCTGACCTCGTGATCCGCCCACCTCGGCCTCCCAAAGTGCTGGGATTACAGGCTTGAGCCACCGCGCCCGGCCCTCCTCTCCCTTTTTCAACTCAGATGAGGCTCTGGGACAAGGACAAGCAACCCTGGACTCAGCAGATAGCTTAATGCCCACTCTGCCCCCAACTGCCTCCCAAAACGTAGTTGAGGCTCTAGCCATTCAGCATGTACTTGGGGCCCCCTTGGCCACTGGGCAAACAATGGGCAACATCCTTCTGTGCCTTTCACTTGGTGAGCTGGGCACTCACTCTCCCTGGAATCCACTAACTGAGGAGAATGAGAAGACTAGCTATTTGAGACGTGATGTGCCCTGTTTCCAAATGCTGAGGGGTAGGAGGTGTCTAGAGAATCCTGGCCCCCATAGGGCACCAGCACCACTGGTGACACTTTACCAAATTTGGGCTACTCTACTCTTTCTCAGCACTCCACACACACACACCAAATATTTAAAATGGGAGTGATGACAACTAATCCCCCACCAACAACGTTCCAGTGGTAAAACAGAAATGAATCTTTCTCCTTGACTCTAAACCTGAAGGGAAATAAGGTTCCTGGGCTGAGCTGAGTTTAAAATAAATTTAGGCTTCTAGATAAATTTAGGGCCATAGAGTATGGACTTAAATAGCAAAGTCAGACAGAGATAGGAGATAGAGTTTGAGGATTTCCAACCAACTCTCCATAAAGTGAGGCCCTTTTGAGAACCAGGCTGCCACATGGTGGGTAGCGGATGGGGAGGCGGAAGCAAGAACTAGAGCTCTCACTCTGGAGATTATCACTCTGGACGATTTCCTAGGCCTTTGTCTGAGTATTGGTCTTTTGGGAACGAGCATGAGAGTGGAGGTTAAAAGTATTGGTTTGAAATCAGGCCTAAATGCAAATTCAGGCTCACTGTCTCACTAGTTCTATGGCCTTAAGCAACTCTACTAAGCCTCTCCTAGTCTTATTTCTTGATCTTGTAAATGAGATAACAAGAGTGCTTACTTCATTTGATTTTGGGGAAGATGAAATAATTTATGCCAAGAGCTTATAGCATAGTGCTTGGCACAGAGTACTGTTCAATACTGATGTTTTATCAGTGATGCTGCTATCATTATTATTTTTGGAAAAAAGGGAAACAAATATGGAACTTAAATAGTTCATAAGGGCATGGCCTCTAGCAACCTCTACATTCCAGGTAGAGGGGCAGTGAAAAAGAGCAGGTGGAGGTCAGGAGTTCGAGACCAGCCTGGCCAATATGGTGATACCCTGTCTCTACTAAAAATACAAAAATTAGTCGGACATGGTGGCAGGTGCCTTACTGTAATGCCAGCTACTTGGGAGGCTGAGACAGGAGAATTGCTTGAACCTGGGAGGAGGAGATTCCAGTGAGCCCAAATGACGCCACCGCACTGCAGCCTGGGCGACAGAGTGAGACTCCATCTCAAAAAAAAAAAAAAAAAAAGCAGGTGCCTCTCTAGAATGATCAGCTAGTTTGCATTTAGCTAACGGAGGACCCATCTGACTCTCCATTTCAGCTTTGGCCCACCAGCCCAAGAAGAGCCCAGTCTATGGCTCTCTTCACAGATGTAGTTGTATATTGCACCAGATTTATTTTTGGCTTGTCACTTTGTGTCTGTGTTCCAGGCCATGGATGTCTGAGATTTTCTGGTGGGGGTGGAGAGTTCTCCTTTGAAAAACAAAATGTGGTCTCGGTCTAGGGGCTTTGCTTCCTTCTGGCTTCAGGCAACAGCAGAGACCCAGCCATCTGCCAGTGGCATGGGATGACTAGAGTTCAATGCTGAATATTCACTCACCTGTTGAACATCTAAGATGTTCGTTAATCAGCCCTGGGAAACAGCTCTTGAGTAAGAAAAGGAGTGATATGTCTTCAGCAGGAATTCTTAAGCTGGGGCTTTTGGGGGTCTAAAGCTCCTGAAATTTTACAGATTATATCTGTATGTGCAATGTACATTTTTCTGACAAGGGGATGCATAGTTTTTATCAAAACTCTCAAGGGGAGCCACAGCCCAAATAGCTTCAGAATCACTGGTCCTGATCTGAGAGTAGAGACAGCACCTTCCTCCATGGGGTCTCTAAAAGACTGCACCCTTCAACCTGGCTGATCATCAGGACTGGTAGTGAAAAAGGGCCTGGAAGCGGTGTTGCTTAGGCATTGAGAGAGAAGACAGCTCCTCTCCTTATCGGACCTGTGTTGGCTGATTGGAGCCTCCTATATCCATCTGGGTAGTTGGGGTTTTTGAGCTCACTAAAATATCCCGCTTTCCCTGAAATTTGGTTGCATGTTAGAAGGTATTTAAACTGACATATTTTGTGCCAAATGAGTGGACTGGTCTGGTCTCATCTCAGCGATGGGGGCAAGGCTGGTTGACTTCACTAGGTGTGTGTTGCTGGTAGTAATGATAGGAGGCACAGAGGTTGTTTTATGTTGCCCTCACTTGAATGCTTGGTACGTAGTTTGGTACTCAGCCATTGTTTGTGCATTTATGTAAAGGAATTGTTTCCTTTTAGAGACATTGAATCTAAGCTCCACAGTCCATTTTTAAAAAAATTTCTCAGGGGTCAATGGTTTCTCTTTACCCCTGTGGCATCCTTTCCTGAGGGGTAAGGTACCTTGATCTTATCCTCAGCTGTGCTTATTTGTTCCTTAATCCTCACTCTCCAAATCCTGAACCATATCTCTGAAAGTCAAATTGGGGCCTGTGAGATTGTTTGATGCTTCTTGGGATGTGATTCCATCACTGAGACTATACTTCAATTCTGGCCAGTCCTGATACTGTCTCCTGCTTCTCTCAATATCCACCATTCTTTGTTACATACCCTTGCTCATATTAGAAAATGGCATTGACATCCCTTGCTGCAAATTTTTCCCTTTCTCTCAACCCCAGGTCCATGTGCTCAATGCAGTTTACCAAATGGCGTCAGAATGCCACAGAGGTTTCATAAGAATTGAATGTGGCTGCCATCCTACCTGAATCAGGCAAACACCCTCTGAGATCAGTCAGCTCATAAGTGGGAAGTATGAGCTGAGAGTAGCTGAGTGCAGTAATTCCCTGGCTTCTCTAGGAAACAGCCTGATCCCCATAGGGTAAGCTGGCTGGTAAAGCCTCCATGGGACAACAGTTTCACTTTGCTTCGGGGGCCTTGTATCAGAGTGTTCTCCAGACATGAAACAGTCATGTCGGTCTGGGCGCAGTGGTTCACACCTGTAATTCCAGCACTTTGGGAGGCTGAGGTGGGTGGATTATGAGGTCAGGAGTTCAAGACCAGCCTGGCCAATATGGTGAAACCCCATCTCTACTAAAAATACAAAAAAATTAGCCAGGAGTGGTGGTGGGTGCCTATAATCCCGGTTACTCGGGAGGCTGAGGCAGAGAATTGCTTGAACCTGGGAGGTGGAGGTTTCAGTGAGCCGAGATTGCACCACTGTGCTCCAGCCTGGGTGACAGAGCAAGACTCCATCTAAAAAGAAAAAAAAGAAACAGAGTCATGTCTCCAAGACATAAGCCTCTGACTTGGAGCTATCAGACCATGCAAGCCCACCCAAGAACATGGGTATATCTATCGTCACTGCCCCTGGGGGTCTCGGCAGAGGCCGTTATTCCAAGATAGCCCTTATCCCCATAGAGCTCAGGGGGTCTCATGGAGATTATTAAAGCCCACACAGAGTGACATTTTCCCCATACGCTCTCCCCAAAAGCTGCCTACTCAGGGAAAACGAAGTCTTAGGAGCAGTTGCCTATACCACATCCACTCAGAAAGATGGGCCCAAGGACTGGAGACTATGATTTCTGACAGAGGCAGCCCTTCCTCCTGCTTCTACCCCGAGGCCAGCAAAATTGTTTCTACTCCTTCCATCTCGCTTACTGTCTCCTGCACCCTGCTCCACTTATCCACTCATTTTGAGCTGGCTCTTGATAACTATGACTTATCTCTTGATTGTAGGACTTTGTGGATGATGGACAATGGGGAATGGCCACCCTCTGGCATTCATTTGCTTCCTCTCAAACCGTGACTTCTTTTGAGGGAATTGTGAGGGAGCAGATAGGCCTCCAAGGCCATGTCTTCTCACAGCCTGCTCCCTAGCAGAATGGGCCACCCCTCAGTCTAGGCCAGCTCATTCTTTTAACCTTATTAATGGTGCCTTGGGTTATACAGAGGCTTTTTATTTCGGTGTAACTGAATGTATTACTCCTTTACTTTATGGCTTTGTATTTTATGGTTCGTAAAGAAGGCTCCCCATCTCCAGATAATAAACATATTCTCCTATATTTTCTTATACTTATTTTATAGTTGTGTTTCTGTGTTAGTCTTTTAACCCATCTGGAATTTATTTTCATAAATGGTATGAGTTAGGGATTTTTTTTTTTTTTTTTTCAGAGAGTCACATGCTGTCCAGATTCTATAGGCCATCCTTTTCCCCTGTGTCTTGAAATACTACTCTTCTCATAATCAAAACTCCTATACATACATGAGGCTGTTTCTGGATTTTCTGTTGCATTGAACTTTTATACATTCTTCTACCAACCATGCTATTTTAATTGATGTAGCTTTCAGGTATAGTTTGATACAGTATATTTTTCTCCTTTGTTTTTTTCCTCCCAAAATCATTTTGCTATTCTCACATGTTTTTTCCTTCCAGATGTACTTTCCAATCAGCTTGTTAAGTTTCATTTAACAAGTCCTATTAGGACTGCAGTTGAGATTTTACTAATTACATAGGAAAGTTGGGGGAGAGTTGATATCTTCACAATATTGAGTCTTATCCTGAAAGAGAATGTCTCGGCTATGTTCTTAAAGGACCCCAGGGAAGATATTCTCTCTTTTCCTGACTCCTACAGTCCCTCAGTTTCCCTTGGCTGGTTCCCTGAGCCACCAGACCCTTGTATTGTAATGTCCTGTGATCCTAGCTTACTCATTCTCTCCTCCCATCTAGAAATGGATTAAACAGCTGAGCATTTGCTTTTGCTCAGGAATTTTGAGCTTTATCTTTCCAAGACCTAAAAGAACTCCTGGGGGATTGTCCCATCTCTTTTCTCCCCTGCCTTCACATCCCATTCTCAGGATCTCCTTTCTCCTCTTGTTCCCCCAGGAATTCTAATATTTCTATTCTATAACTGGACAGCCTAATGTTTCCTTTTATCTAGACTCCCCTGATAACCTGGTTGACCTAAAACGAAACCCCTCATGCTGACCTTCTCTCTCCCTCACATTGTTTTATGTAATTTCTAAGCTTTGTCCAGACACAATGATACCCTGGGAGAAGAGTTGAGAGTTCACAGGGTATTTGGGAGGAAGAGGAATGGCAGTGTTGGTGATTCTGTGCCATCTGCCCACCCTAAAGGCAAGCGCTTATCACCCCAGATTTGCCAACAGGCTGAACTCCACAGAGCATCTAGGAATTTCTAGCCATTTTTGTTCCCTGATTTCTGTCATGTGTACCTGCCTCAAAAGGCAGGCTTCTAGGTTAGGCTGACTGCCGAAAGCCTAGGGGTGAAGCAAGAAGGCCCTAGCCTCTTCACTCAAATCCCTTTCAGGGACAGCAGTATCCATTGTGTTATTGCCAGTGTGAAAAGGGTCAGAACTAAAGTTGTGTGGCTCTCAGACCAGGTGTAGCAGCAGCCAGAAAGTAGGAAACAGGAGCCCAACACAGGGTTGAAGTTCTCCCAAAGGGCTGAATGTGCTTTAAGGCCAGGTACAATAGCAAAGCAAAGACACAGGAAGTTTGCCCAAAGCCTTTTGCATATACACCTCAGTACCCAGAAAGGCCACAGAGTCCCTACACCCAGACACACTTTGCTCAGCCATGTTCCTCTCTCATTTCTGCATCTACTTGGCTCTCTATGCATCACCTCCTCCCGCTTCCAGGCTCCTCTGAGGCCAGGTCAGCACAATTTACCATTAAAATATTCTGCCTAACCTTGACTCTTCTTCATCTGCTGCTTATCCAGGGGATAAGATATCAGGGTAAAGACTGCGGAATTTGATACAATGATTGAAAAGTTATTCTAACATAAGACTATCACAGAAAATAATTTATAGACATTTGTGTTTCAAAAGACAGAATGAGCCACTCCCCAGCAGAGCGACCAATTTCCAGAGACAGAAAATCTGCCACAGTGGCTGAAAAGTTCTAGTAACACAGAGCTGCAGCATCTGATTCCTCAAGATCTCTCTTCTAAACACAAGGTGCTGCAAAGAATTTTCCCCAGTCCCCAACCCACCCCCCAAGTTGCTTAAGACCTAGCCAGCCACCCAGTTTTACATGTCTAAATCTGAAATCAAAGTCCCATGCAGGGAGAGGGATTGTCACAAGTAATTGCAACATCCCACAAGAATTTGTTTGGGAGTTAAAGGGAGCCAAACCTGGGCCTTCTCCAAAGCCTGCAAGTCTGAGCTTTTTGAGAACCGCATTTGATCTGTTCCAATGTGTTGAATGTAAATGTTTGTCTTGTGCCTGTGTGCCACCTCTTAGGAACTCTGCAGGACTCTTACTGGCCCACGGTGGTGACAGGTGCATCTTCCCATGGGAGAGGACATAGTGGGGAACTGCCTACCATGAGCTACAGGCCCCCAGAATTGGCCCTTACCCTAAGCTATGCTCCAAACATTAGCCCAGGGGAGGAGGAGGGATGGGGACTCTGAGAGGCATGGGATCCCAGGTGGCTGCAGGGAGGGACATGGATGGGAAGGGAAGGGACACGGGCATCCTGCTGTACCCTGTGTCCTTTCTCAGCAACTCAAACATTCTCACTCTCCCCTTGCCTTCACCTTTACCTTACTTATCTCATTTTATTTTTACATGTTACCTTCATAGACATTATTTTAAGATGGTGTTCTCTCTTTTTACATACAGAAAAAGGCTACTTTCAAAGTGACAGCTTAGGGCTTAATCACAGTAGCTACTCCAGGTATGTCTCAAGATAGTCCAGCATTACTGGGAGGTACAATTGGTTGTTATGAACCACATACAATATTCATCATCATTGTCATCATAGAATAGCCACCACTGACTGAGCCCTTACTTTGTGCAAAGCAGTGGGCAGCAGTTTACATATTTTGTGACTCTTCTCTGCCCTCTTGTGAGGCTGACATTGCAATTTCTTTGTTTTACCAAGAAGGGACAAGGCCTGATCAGATTAAGTGGCCTGCCCTGGTCTCCCCGTTGGTCAGAGAGACAGCCTGACCTTCAGAAGACCTGGGACATTGCCATGGCTCATTTTCTTCAGGGAGGAGCAGAAGGGAGGCAGAGCATGATGAGGCACCTGCCAGCCCCAGCAGTTCAAAACTGCCAGGCATGACTGGAAGGGGCATTCATAACATGTCTTTTCCTTGGGCCCCAGGCCTCCCCCAGCTGACCCAGAACCATCAGGACATGATGCCTCAGGGATGGAGATGGTGTGAGGGGAGAGAGGGAAGGCCAGGCAGTTCTGTCTTGGTTCCTTAGAGAGCCCTTATGTCATCATGGGCCTGTGGTACCCAAGGGGCATCCCTCCTGTCAGTTCTTCAGGACTTCAGGAGCAAGGCTTTCTCTGAGAGGCAGCATTGTTCCTCATTGATACTACTCTGCCCCTAGCTTCGGGGAACTTGAAGAAAGCCAGAGCAGGCCAAGGTAGATTTTCTATTTGGAGGTCAACAGTCTTACCCTCGAGAGCCCAATTTCCATTCAGCACAGCCTAATGTCTCTCCATTCCCTGTGCTGATTTACATGGCAGGTTTATTTAATTAGCCAGAGGTGAGTCAAAGTGCAGCTTGTCCTCAGAGTTAATTAATATTAACTGAGCCACCACACAGTGAGTGACGCCAAGACTGAACTGTGTCCTCTGTGTCAGCTTGGGGAACAGACTTCAACCCCTTGCGCCTGGCCAGGGTTGGGAACCGAAGCCAGCCAAGGAGTTGGGCTGATGGGCCTCTGAGCTACTGTGAGGAGTGAATGAGGTCATGCATCTGACATGCATGAACACAGGGGTCATGTTTACCACCGTGTCTGACACATAGCCGGGACTTAGAAATTGATAGCTGTGTTTATAAATTTTAAAAAGGAATGGCAGAGAAAGGTATCTGGGAGACCACGTTTCCCTTTGGGGCCTTTTCCAAGGGCGAGAGGAGTGATGGTAGCAGAGGCCACGGGACACAGACCTCAGTGCCTGCACATGAGCATCATACTTGAGTAAGTGAGGCATGCTCCTCCCTATGTTAACCTAGGCCCCTTGTAGAAGAGGGAGAAGGCAGGAGTGGCTGACTTCGGAGGAATTCAAGCAAAGCACAAGTAAATGTAGTTTTCCCTTTAGCTGTAATTTAACTGCAAAGAAAAGGAAACCTGGCCTGGGCAAAGGAGTTATGGGCCTATAGAGTCCCCTGCTAGGCCAGGACCCTCTTCCCCTCCTTCCCTCGCCCCTGTTTCTGTGCATACCAGAACCCCACCTCAGACTTATCCCAGAAGAGTTTTGGCCCTGATCCTTCTTCCACATGGTGCTTCCTTGGGCCCCAAGGCAGTGCTAGCCCTCTCCTGTGAAGTGCCCAAAGCCATCACTTTGTGGTGGGATTTGGTGACAGTGCTTTCCCTCTATCCTCTCACTCCTCCAGGGCCACCACACCTGATAAGCACCTCACAGCTTGTCCTGCTGGTTTGGTTGCGGGGGAGTCCCATTGCTCAAAGCCCTCATTGTGGTTGCTGGCTCTAAACAGCCAGCCTCTAACTGTCTCAGCTCATCATCTCAGCAGCCTCAGTCCTCCCTATGGAAGTGCCAGCATAGCCAGTGCTTGAGTGGGCTTTTCAGTCTGTCTGCCAGGCCTGACCCTGTCAACGGTTGCCTCAGAGTCAGGTTGAGAGGTTACCTTGAAGCAGCCCAGCCTCAGTAATGGACAAGCCTTTCTGGAAGCCAAGACCAAGTGGAGAGAGATGCTACCGAGACAGGACCCAATGGTCTGTCTGTCTCCAGCTGCCAGAAAGATGGCTCTCCTACATCAAACACTAGGGCAAGATAACCAGCAGCCCTAAGACCTCCCTGGACAGATTTGGGCTGGAGGGCACAATGAGGCCTGACAGTTTCATTCTGGGTTTGCCATGGGTTCTATACAAAGCCAGAAGGTGGGTGGGAAGGGAATCTCCCCAATTACCTGAGACGACTTTGGTAGGGAAAGTAAAATGGGAAATGGGGCCGAAATAGCCAGACTGTCAGCTAAAGCCAGCTCTGGTGAGCCTGAAGTTCGGAGGCCCCTGCGCCCCCTGCTGGTCCCTCAGACAGGCTCCTACCGTTTGGCTTCGTTCTCGGGGCTTTCTGGTCCTTTCTGCTTGCCTCAGTATCTGGAATGACTGCTTCACCTCTCCCTATCCCCCCTCACTCTTCTTAATCTTATCAGTTTCGGACTTAGCCTGGAGCTGCTCCCTCTACCCTGCCATGACCCGGCTTCTTCCTTTTTATTTTTTCTTTTTTTGAGATGGTGTCTCACTCTGTCACCCAGGCTGGAGTGCAGTGGCACGATCTGGGCTCACTGCAACCTCCGCCTCCTGAGTTCAAGCAATTATCCTGCCTCAGCCTCCCAAGTAGCTGGGAGGTGCACACCACCACGCCTGGCTAATTTTTTTTTTTTGAGACGGAGTCTCCCTCTGTTGCCCAGGCTGGAGTACAGTGGCCAGATCTCAGCTCACTGCAAGCTCCGCCTCCCGGGTTTACGCCATTCTCCTGCCTCAGCCTCCCGAGTAGCTGGGACTACAGGCGCCCGCCACCTCGCCCGGCTAGTTTTTTGTATTTTTTAGTAGAGACGGGCTTTCACCGGATTAGCCAGGATGGTCTCGATCTCCTGACCTCGTGATCCGCCCGTCTCGGCCTCCCAGAGTGCTGGGATTACAGGCTTGAGCCACCGCGCCCGGCCATGGCTAATTTTTGTATTTTTAATAGAGACGGAGTTTTACTATGTCGGGCAGGCTGGTCCCGAACTCCTGACCTCAGGTGATCCGTCCGTCTTGGCCTTCCAGAGTGTTAGGATTACAGGCGTGAGCCACCGCACCTGGCCTCAGCTTCTTCCTTTCTAACAAAAACCTGAGTCTGACCAAATCTCTCTCTCTCCTCTCTCTTTTTTCTTTCTTTCTTTCTTTTCTTTTCTTTCTTTTTTTCTTTTTTTTGGTAGTATATGAGCCAACCTCTTGAAGGAGCCTGGGAACCCTGCTTCCCACCTACAGACATGCCCTTTAGGACTGTGAAAGTGGCAGCTTTCCTCTCCCTGCCTCAGCCATCACTTCAGAGCAGGCTACTGCTGCTGCCTCCCAGAGGGGCTTGCAGCCTCCAGCTCTTGCTCCTCCCCTCTGTCTCTAGCGCTGCAGAAACAGATCTTTTATAGGGCCTCTGGGGTTGGCCCAACTAGCTTTCTCATGACAGCCCTCCGCTATGCTCCAGATTGGGCCAGGAATACTCTCTCTTTCTCTTTCCAAATCCTGTCCACTTAGTATTTTCTGATAACTCCAGTGTTCACACTCCAGCCCATCCCTGCCATGCCCTCCCCTGAGGCTTCTGCTGCCAGGCCACTGCTGTGCCGTTGTCTCCTGAGTGTGTTTGTCTTCTGAGATTGGAAGCACTAAGAGGTCAACATCTTTCACCTCCCGTAAGGCCGAGGGCAATGCCAGGCTCCCAATGTGCACTCAAAGGACCATTTGGAATGCTGCTCCTCTCCTAATGACCTCCTGGCCCCACCTTAGAGATCTTTGGGGTGTGGCAGGGCCGGGGTATGGCTGGGTCTGCCAAGGCTGTCATTGTCAGGTCACTGCAGAAGGAAGAGAGATACGGTGACATTTTCTAGAAAGGGTGAGAACAAGAGGGAGGTTGGGTGAGGGAGGGATGACCACTCAGGGATGAGATCCCTGGGTGTTAGTCACCACACTAGTGGAGAAGCCCATGCGGGACTTGGAGGATGTGGATCCAGGGGAAGCCCCCAAATCTCATAGTTGCTTTGTTCTATCGTCTCTCCCCATGACTTCAAAGGCGGCCTGCCTTCCCAGTTCCCAGCCTCCCGCCAGATCGGGAGGCACCCAGTGCTGCTGTGGACAGCTCATTCCGCTGCCGCGGCGGCTACGACGGCTCCCGGAATGTCCCCGGCGCCGCCAGGGGGCGAATAGGGTGCCCGCCGGCTCCTCGGTCTCCGGGCGACCCGGCACTGCGCTCTGGAGAGGCCAGGCCAGGGAAGAAGCAGCTTCCCTCTGCCGCCGCAGCCCAGCCGGGTAGGGACTTCCAGCCCCGCCCTCAGGCCCTCTGGGTGGCTCTGTGCGCCCAGGCCTAGGGGTAGGGGGCCGCAGGCGCAGCGCGCCCGCACAGGCGGTCAGGCCGTCAGCGCGCCTGGCTCGGCGCGCACAGAGCACTGCCCAGCAGGTCACCCAGCTCCCTTCCCGCCCCTCCGCTGCCCTCCTGGAAGCTCCGGCTCTGCTCTCGCGGCTTCCCGAGTTTTGGGGCGGGTGATTGAGTAGGCCGCACCCGGGACACTGCGAATGGAGGACGCTGGAATTTAAGGAGGGGACGAGGGAGACGCAACTGTTTCTCGCTGTACCCCCTCACCCCTCGGAAGCAGCCCGACCCAGAGCCCGAAGACGCGGGCGGTGCGCAGGCCGTTCTCTGCGTCTTCGGGCTCTGGGTCGGGCTGAGTGCTGCGGGAGAGACCCGGGGCTTGCTGCTGGGGGCTGTGTGGCCCCAAGCCGGCCGCATGCACACGCTCCGCACCTGTTGGAGCGGGCCTCCGCCTGCTCGGACCTGAGCCGGGCCTCCACGACACAGTCCCCTTGGGCGGCGAAACGGCCACACCTGACTTTAGGTTTGAAAGGAAAACAAAATTGGGGGGGGAGGGGGGAAGTGGGTTTACAGTTGCATGCGTGGACTCTCTGGGTCGGCTCTTGATGAGGACCAAATATCGGTATGTCTGAAGACAGAGACCTGCTCCCGGGCCTTGGCACTGCTGGAGATCTTTCAACTTGATGAGATCCAGTTTTCACAGAAAAATTCTGTTCCTTAGAATTCCAGTGAGCCTTTCTCAAAACTGCCAGAGTTGGTGATAAACCTGTGTTTAAAAAAAAAAAAAAAAAAAAAAAATCCCCTGTGTGTTCACGTACTAGCCAGTATCCACTCCAGATAAAAGTTTCTACCATTGAGTGAAAGGAAGCTATGTTTAGGAAGTTTTTGAAACAGCACCTCTCTACTTGTCTGCTAGTTAATCACACACATTTTGTTTTGGTTTGATTTGGTTTGGGGTTTTTTTTGTTTGTTTGTTTTTGTTTTTTGTAACTTAAAGCGAGAATTAAAAGTTAATTCTGAAGCTTCACAAAAGCTTTGGTTTCAAATCCTAACATTCAGCACAGGTTTCCACACGGGGAGTGCCAGGTCTGACATCTGTGTCAGTCCTTATTTTGATTTAGGGTTGTTAGATAGATGTTCAAATCATTGAGGGAGGGAAGTCCTAGATGAGGGCGCTGCACTGCCCATCGGGGTGTCCATGAGACACTTTATAACCTAAGTGTCTTTCAGACTCTAAGGTGTGGGGCTGGGTTGCAAACTCCAGACATTAAGTCTGTTTAGCATCTGGAACCTGGGTCCTAGGAGACTATCTCCTCCTTAATTCATCCAGACATCAAAAGTAGACCCAGCAATTGATCCCATGTTTAAAGGCCCTCAGTGACTCTGCTTCCCCAAGGGGCGCCTCATCTCCCAGGACACAGCACTGACACTCTGCAGACAGTACAGGGGATCTACTCCAAGCCCAGGGCAAGACCCCACTCCCACTCCTTCTGTCCTTCAGTTTCCGTATGTGTCTCAGACTCTCTGGTCCTGCAAAGGCAAGGAGTGACCTGAAGTCCAGAGCCTCACATGACCACAAGACCCTCAGGCCTAAAGAGTGGCACTTGTTGGAGCCCTGCTCCTGTCCCCACCCTTAGGAGGCTCTGGGAATGGGGTGGGGGAACAGCCTGTGTGGCCATGGCCTCTGGCTCTGGCTCTAGCTTAGACTACTACCTTGCTGCCATATTGTGTCTTCCTCAAATTTTCTCATAGGTGAGTGCTTACCAAGAGTGGCTCCCACAGAGCTTCCCCATTCACCCAAACCTGCCTGGAAGAGCACCCCAGTTCAGCCACCCAAACTTCACCTTTCACCCTCTTCCAGTTAGCACTGCCTTTTCTCCTTATGCCTGCCAGGGACCCCTTTCTTCCCAGGAGAGATACCCAAATTGTGAGTATCCCACACAATTTAATGGGAACCTACTTTGTGCCAGGCACCAGGCCACAGGTTGTGGATGCAAAAACAAACAAGAAGCAATTCCTGCTCTCCTAGAGCTCATGGTGTTTGATGGGGAAATTTATTCATTCATTCATTCATTCACTAAAATGTACATTGAGCACCTACTGTGTGCTAAGCCCTGGGGAGTGCTAAGTGCTTAGGCAGACAGCAGTGAAGACAAGTATAGGATTCTGAGGATTCTGCCGTCCTCAGAATGCCACTGTGTAGATTCATGATCTACAGGGGACACAGACATTAATCAAACCACTTGGCAAGCAGAGAATTATAAGCCATGATAAAGAGAATCACAGGATGCTTTGAGCATCTACAGAAAGGCCAGGAGACGGGAAGCCCGGCTGAGTGGGAAGGACCATGGGAGGTGCAGGAGCCAGGCATATACCTGGCAGAACTTGGCTTGGTGCTTATCTTCCTCCTGAAACATGACCCTAGACCCTTGAGAAGGTCTCTTCCTGTGCCCTATCCCTCATTCCCCATAACAAGGAAATCTGCCAAACCCTCTGCATGGCCCCTCCCTCTCTGAGGATACCCCAGCATCTCTCCTTGCTGCCTGTTGATTGGTGGCAGGAGGTTCTAGTGCCCTACATGGTCACTGACTGAAGTTTTCAGGTCAGCTAAGGGGTGGGGCTTCAGGGTTGTGGGGCCACTGAGTCCCAGCCTTCTGTGTTCCATGGACCATAGGAGGAGGAGCTGGGATTGGGGCATTTAATAAAAGAACTCCTAGGAGAGGAGTGATGAGGTTTGGCACATTGACATTCACACACCCTGCCCACCCTCAGCCTCCACTCCACTGGTTCTCTTTTTCTTTTTGAAGACAAGAGTCTCACTCTGTCGCCCAGGCTGGAGTGCAGTGGCGCGATCTGGGCTCACTGCAAGCTCTGCCTCCTGGGTTCAAGCCATTCTCCTGCCTCAGCCTCCCGAGTAGCTGGGACTATAGGCGCCCGCCACCACACCTGGCTAATTTTTTGTATTTTTAGTAGAGATGGGGTTTCACCACGTTAGCCAGGATAGTCTCCATCTCCTGACCTCATGATCTGCCCACCTCAGCCTCCCAAAGTGCTGGGATTACAGGCTGGCCTTCTCATTTTTAAGGCCTGGCTAGGATAAGTTCCCCACCCCTGTCCCTCAGAAGGGTGGCAGGGCCTGGGCAGCAGAGCCCTGGGCCTGGGACCCATCCAATGAAACGGCTATTCCAGGCGCCTGGTCCTGCCTGGCTTTGACTTCTCATCCACTCCACACTCTGACCTGGATCTGGGTGGGGCAGGCTGCCCTGCTTCCAGGTGAGGACTATACCACCCACGCAGCCAGAGATCACCCCTGGGAATACCAATACCTGGGCAAGAGATAGTCCCTGCAAGGCCCACCCACCATAGGCTGGCTCAAAGAAGACTGAGGATTCCTCTGTTCTCCCTGAACAGGGGTACAGGGCCTCTCAGCAGGGCCAGCTCCTCACCAGGGTGCCAACATTACCCATAGTTGGTGGCTGGGGGAAGGGTGCTGTGCAATGCTGGGAGCTTGACCCAGGCCTCAGCCTTAAGGAGCAAATGTGGCCAGGGCCACCAACTGGCCTAAGTCCTTGGGCATAGCCTCTGTCTCATGCCTCTTGATCTCACCGGGGGGATCTCCAGGGTGGCCTGCCTGGGAATGCCACTGTCCCTACCCATGCCAGGTTATCCAGCAGCAGCCACAACAGATGAGGCAGCCTTCCATCTCAGGTAGCCCTGGTCTCTGTTTTGCTTCCTTTTCTCTTTACAGATGAGGAAGAGACTGATGGGGGTGGGGTGGGGATTAACCCTTGAGTTGCTGTACATAGTTGGGCCCAAGCCTAGGGCTTTGGGAAGTGCTTTATATCACTGCTTTCTTCCTGTGGCCCTGGCCTTTGCAGATATGGGTCTCTCAGCCTCCCCCCTTCCCTTCTGCCAGACACTTCATATTCAGGGTGGCCACAACACTGGTCTGGTTGCCGCTGAGATCCCAGCACAGGAAAAGGGGCCTCCTCTACTCCCAGTGTCATTGCCCATGAGCCATTTCTATGGAGAGAAAAGTTTGAGAATCCTCTTTGGAAAACCTGAAGTGTGGCACCAAGCAAAGGTATGATCCTTGTTCTCAACTTCCTGGCCCTGCATTCATCCCACTCCATCCCTGTTCTCTAGTTACTGGAACACCCTATGGCCTCCAGGCCAGCTCATTTGGTCCCTGACTGGCAGGGCTGCCTGCCTGCCTGAGTTTCCCACACGGGAAGATGCAGCAAGACCTCCCCAAGCTTTTGGAAGAGGCAAGGACAGTAGTAGGACCATCTGACGCTCTGGGCAGGGGGTGGGGTCCAGAAAGGGTTGGCAGACCCTTCTCAGAGCCCGGTGGCTACCTTTCTCATCTCATTTGAGCTCACTGAGCTCCTCTCTAAGGTACTATAAATGTTAAACAAATTCAGACTCTGTTAGGTTGGACAACATTAAAACATCCTGGATAGATGCTTGAAACACAGCAAGGGACAGATAATAAGAGCAGTACTACCATTTACTGTTCACTGTGTACAGGCATGAATTTTATTATATAATCCTTTAAAATTAATTAGTTATTTAATCCCATTTAATTGTTTAATCCTTACAACTCTCTAAAATATATGTGCCGTTGTTATCCCCATTTTATAGCTAATGAAATGAGGCTCAGAAAAATGAAGTCACTTGCCCAAGGTCACATGATACAGCTAGTTAGGATTAAAATTGAGGCCTGTCTGCTTCTAGGGTTCATACCCTCCATCCCCACTGCATACTACAGTTCTAAGCCCCTGAGCTGGGAGAGGGAGGGGCATTGGAGGAAAAGGGTGGGTGCCATGCTCGTCTCTGCCCTCACCCAAGTTCCTTCTGTCTTCACACAAATGTCTGTCAGGCCTTGGAGATGATGACCTGAGGGTGGGGCAGTAAGGCCTCCAGATGGCAGGGCAAGGAGGTGGCCACTCACCTGCTGTCAGGTTCCATGTTTCTGATGGCTAATAACCCCAGACACCTGGGTTATCAGTCTCTGCTCCCACCTTGGGCCTAGGTAGTGATTCTAGGGATGTGGACTCCTGGAACCTGGCAGGCAGCCAGCATAAGACCAAGGACAGACCCATAAAGCCAGTGCCCTCTGAGTCCAAAACCAAACACAACCACATGCACAGCCGCTCATTTGTTCCAGGAGCTTCCCCTACACACCACAGCCATAAATCCCAGAGTACCCATGGCTTCTGCATTGTGGAGAGGGGTGGCCCTAGGGAGGGAGTGGAGCGGGGACAAGGGATACGGAATGGCTGCAAATATAATGCCAAGCCAGACTCCAGAGCTGCCCCCAGCCTCCGGAGGCAATCACAGACCTTCAGGAAAGAATGTAGCCCCTTGTTGAGTGTGGACAGGGGGAGGGAAGGGGCTTGTTATGTCCTTAAAGTCACTCTAAGAAGGTGCTGTTATGGCCGGGCGCGGTGGCTCAAGCCTGTAATCCCAGCACTTTGGGAGGCCGAGACGGGCGGATCACGAGGTCAGGAGATCGAGACCATCCTGGCGGTCAGGAGATCGAGACCATCCTGGCTAATACGGTGAAACCCCGTCTCTACTAAAAATACAAAAAACTAGCCGGGCGAGGTGGCGGGCGCCTGTAGTCCCAGCTACTCCGGAGGCTGAGGCAGGAGAATGGCGTAAACCCGGGAGGCGGAGCTTGCAGTGAGCTGAGATCTGGCCACTGCACTCCAGCCCAGGCGACAGAGCAAGACTCCGTCTCAAAAAAAAAAAAAAAAAAAAAGAAGGTGCTGTTATTATCCATTTTCCAGAAAAGGAAACTTGGGTCAAGGGTTCTTAGCTGGCAGGTGGCCCCACACTTAATTCATCTCCTGTACCACCTCCCTCAGCCCTTATCAGGTTATGACAAGGGGGGTGAGCTTGGGTAGAAGGGGAAGGAGGCCTAAAATCCAGGACTTAGACAGGAGAGAGGCAGTCTCAGGTGTGGGAAAAGCACTTGCAAACAGGAAGTCTCCCCACTCCATCCGCAGGTAAACGGTGTAACCACCACTCATTGGTCCATTCCATTTGAGCATCTGCCCCATGCAGGTCTTATGAATCAAGGTTCAGAGATGACACCATCTCTATCCATAGGCAGCTGCAGTGATGAGAGGGGACAGACACTTTGAAACACAAGTACTCTGGAGACAGCATAATGTGCACCAGATCCAGGAGCACAGGGAACTTGGAGAGTGCAGCGGAGGGGCAGCCAAATGAGCAAGGCCCATCTGTCCCCCAAGGGGACAAGGGAGCCTAAGGCGTGTGAGGGCTGCTGAGAAAGGTGGGCGCTGTAGGCAGAGGCAAGAGGGGAGTCCTGTGGGTGGACAGGCCAGAAATCACAGGCCCTCAAGGCAGGAGGAACCTGGCACAGCCAGACCCTCGGACAATCTCCCCAGGCCAGCACAGCCACATCACTGCAAACTGGACGGGAACATTCCAACCTAATCGCAGCTCAGATCAGCGAGCTCCAGAGGCTCCACACATTGGGGCCGACCTCCACCCAGGGTGCCTGCCACGAGTGGCAGGAGCCCCCAGCCTGCTCTCTCACCAGGCCAGGCAGCAGTGGGGGCTTCCAGGTCCTCAAGGATTCTCCAGACCCTTGTCTGGAGACCCAGAGTTTTTTCCTCTCCAGCTTCTAGGGCAACTAGGTGGGGCAGAGGGGTGGCCCCACCTGTGGGAGGGACTGAAAAATCCTGCCTCAGGACCAGGATTTTGGTGATCCCAGTTCTCAAGGGCCCCGTGCTCAGGCTGCTATTATCCAAAAGAGCCGAGGGTCAGATTTCAGCCCCAGCCCAGGCCCAAGCCTGCACTGTTGCCTCTACCAGGTCCAGCCCTGGCCTGTGCCCCACAGAGCGGAAGGACACAGGCCAGGATATGGGCGCAACAGCCCCCAGCCCGGAAATGAGTGGTCAGGTGACCAATGGGACCACAGACTCTGTTGTCATGTAATAGTTTTTATTTATTAAGCTTCTTTTATTTAATAAAACTTTTATTTATTAAAGCTTCTATTCTTCTATTACGCAAAGCAGCTCTTTTCCTAAGGGAGTGGCAGGGCGTGGGGACAGATGTCTTAAATACACTACCCAATGTCATCAATTTCAACTTGACAATGAAAAGACAGAGAGCGGAAGCCCCTTCCTCTTTACACACTGGAGCGCTTCCTCCATCTCCTCACCCCTCCCCCAGCCCCCTCCCTCCTCCGCTCTCTCTCTTTGGCATAAGAAAGCAGGTCTTTGGCATTGGCAAAGAGAAAAGTTAAAGGCAGAGAAGCAGTGAGAGGAAAGGAGGAGAAATCAGGCAGCCTGTAGCTAAAGGGTCCCCATCCCACCTTGCAGGCTAGCCAGGATACCTTGCATTCTGGTAAGGTGGGGGTGGGGTGCTGGGGATGAGGTAGGAGATGGTGACTCTCCCTTGCAAGACATCTGCTCTTCTTGTATCAGGCCCAAGGACCTGGTGTCATTATCAGCGGGACCAGGCAGAGAGGAAGGCTCCCCAGCGGACCTGGCTGACCGTCCCCTGGAGGCCAGCCAAAGTGTGTGTGGCCACAGCTCAGAATTTGCATCAGTAACAGCACCAGCAGCCCCTGCGGTGGCAAGGGAGATCATTTATCCAGTGCTTGGTATGTGTCCGGCCCTGTGCTTGAGTATTTTTCATTCATTATCTTTTTTAATCCAAACAAACCTCAGGAGAGTTTATTAATTCCATTTAACAAATGAGGCAACTGAGGCTCAGAATTTAAGTGACCTCCCAAGTTTACACAGTTTACATGGGCAGAGTCGGGATTCAAACTTGGTCTGACCAACTCCAGAGCTTGCAGAGGGTGGCGAAAGCAGGGCTAGCATTGCCCCTCCCCGACCATGCCAGCTCACCCTCAAACCCAAGACTTCTAATTAGGGCAGTCCTTTTTGCACTCTGCAGCCCATCTGACCTCTTCCTTCTCAAGCCCTGATCTGCAGCCTATCCTTCCAGAGCTGGAGAGGAGGCAGGACAGGCTCAGGAAGGTTCTACTTTTTCCCTACCCTCACATCCTCCTACTTCCACCTGCCCCATAGCTGTTTAATTCCATTGTCTCAAAAATGAGGGCTGCTTGGGTTTTCATGGGGAGGGAGCAGACAGCAGGGCCAGCGCACCCTGGCACGTGGGAAGGGGCCTGAGCCCAACTTGGCACACTGACCGGGCATGGCCTGGCTAGCATCATCGTCCCACACATCAGAGTAGCCATGGTCGCTTTTGTTAGCTGGGATTACTGCATTCAGGAGGTAGGAGGAGAGAAAGGAGGGGTCCCAGGCTGAGGTGGGAAAGGGAGGGGGCACCACAAACTCCTAGGGGTGAGAGTGAGCAGAGATTTGTGACTCAGCCTGGCAAGAAAGACTTGCCAGGGCTCCGTGAGTGGCCTCAGCCCAACTCCAAGCCCCTGGGACTCAGTTACTCCCTGTCCCCAGTGGCTTTCTCTTCCTCCCCACTCCTGCCTGCTCTGACTCCATCATGGCTGGGGCAACTGGGACCAGCAGGAGCCCTGCCTGACTCCCACATTTAGGAAAAGAGGATGTGTACTCCACCCTCAGCCCCAGAAAGATTTATACCTATCTGGTAAATCCATGACAATATGACTGAACAGGACCCGAGCTTCTTCCCAGGCAGCCACTGATCATCTGTTCCCTCTCTTACCTCCTAGGAACACAGGCTTTGGAGTCAAAGAAACTTGGCTTCAAATCCCAACTCCTCTGCTTTTTAACTGTGGGACCCTAAGCAAGTTAGTTCGCTTCTCTGGGTCTCAGGTTCCTTATCTCCAAACTGACAGAATCTTGTGATAAAGGAGCTATAAAAGATAAAGGCCTATATAAAAGAATATATACCGCGCCAGGCGCGGTAGCTCACGCCTGTAATCCCAGCACTTTGGGAGGCTGAGGCGGGCAGATCACCTGAGGTCAGAAGTTCGAGACCAGCCTGACCAACATGGAGAAACCCCATCTCTACTAAACATACAAAATTAGCTGGGCGTGGGGGCACATGCCTGTAATCCCAGCTACTCAGGAGGCTGAGGCAGGAGAATTGCTTGAACCCAGGAGGCGGTGGTTGCGGTGAGCCGAGATCACGCCATTGCACTGCAGCCTGGGCAACAAGAGCAAAACTCCATCTCAAAGAAAGAAAGAATATATAATAAAACTAATGTTTGTCAAGTGCCCATTATGTGCCAGGATGTTTCGTGTATTATCTCACTAAAGTCCCCCGAAACACTTGATGAGGTTGGTGTTATGATTATTGCTCCCATTTTATAGGCAAGAAAACTGAGGCTTAGGTGAAGTATTTTGCCAAAGCTGTCAAGCGTTAGAGCTGGGGTAAGTGCCCAGGACCCAGATAACATAGCTTATGCTCTCGGCTCCCCTGATGTGCTGGTGGCTGGTGCGTCTGGTCACCCAGAACCACGGGTTTGCACCCTATCCCACCCAGAATGCTGACCCCAGGGAGTCATCCCAGGATCCCTTCATCCCAGGTCTTTTGGAACCCATGGCAACTTCTCCTGGCCACCTCCCTAAGACTTCCTCTTCCCCCAGGGCTGGGGCCAGGGTTGGAGCTGGGACTTGACATTCTGTGGATATGTGTCCAGGTAACTCGAGTAGGGGCAGTAGACCCCAGGAGGAGCCTTTGTACTTGGGGTGTGTTTGTTTTTAATCTCCCATCTGACCACTTGCTTGGCCCAGGAAGAGCCTGAGGACCCATTGGGTCATCACAGCATTCCCCAGGGGGTGGTTGCTTTAAAGGAGAGATTTTCTTGGATAGCTCCTCTTCTTCCTCCTTCAGCTCCCAGTCCAGAAGTCACTTCCTCAGGGAATGTCCTAGACAGGCCCTGTCCCCTATCACAGTTAAAAAAAATATACTTTTCCCCCATGGTTGCTTTGATCAACATCTCCCCCTGTGCCCCAACCCCATGTGCTTCTTGTGAACAGGGACAAGATGACTCTGTTCACCACCATCCCCAGGACCTGGTAAAGCACCATGTGTGTTAAACAAAGGAATGAACTAATGGGCTTGCCTGGACCCACAGTGTCCCAGGAAAGCTGAGAGGATGTCCCCCTGGCAGTGATTGCAGCAGAGACAGATCTGACCTCTGCCATCAGTAGAGAGGAACAGGCCCTACCAGCCTCAGCTTCCTGGACCAGTTCATAAGAGAAATCAAACCCGGAGAACTGCCAAGGGGCAGGTACCAGTGAAATATCCTCTCAGCCCCAGACCCCTTGCCTCAGCTGGCACCTGCCTGGAGCACTTGGGCTACAGCCTCAGTGAGGGTTCTTTCTCCAACAGCAGCAGCAGCAGTAGTAGTAGCAGCAGCAGCAATAATAGTAATAATAATAATGACGAATATTCCCAGAGTGCTTACGGGGTCCCCAGCCCTGGGATAAGCATCTTCCATGACTTCTCTCTCAGAATCCTCACGGTGGCCTTAGAAGATAAATGCCATGTTTATCCCCATTTTGCAGATGAGGAGACAAGCTCGGAAAGGTTGATGTGTGCAAAGTCGCCCAGCACATGAGGGGACAATAAAATCGTGAAGCCAGGTGGCCAGAGCCCAGACCAGATGTCTTAACCCCAAAGCTTTTCTGCCTCTGGAGCTTGCCTCTCTAATGTGATAGTCTGGGCCAGGTGCAGCCTGCTAAGTGGGCCTACCTGAATTCACACATGCTGAATTCTCAGGGACCGGAAGCCCACCTCCACCTCCATTGCTCAATAGGGCACTTACTCATTTATTATGTTGACAGATACTTACTGAATACCTACTATGTGCCAGATACTCTACTAGGCACTAAGGACAAGTTAATGCAACAAAACTAGACTCAGTCCCTGCTCTCGCAGAGTATATGCTAGTGGAAAATAATCAAACAAATGTGTCCAGTTAGAAACAGATACATGCAAAGAAGGAAAACTAAAGCTGGCTCTGAGGAAGAACAGGGAAGGCATAATTTAGACTGGGGGACCAGGGAAGTCCTTTCAGACGTGATGTTTATACACTAACACAACCGATCAATCAGCCAATTGATTAATCCAGGCTAGAGAGGCAGTAAGGGTTCCACCTGCTGTGACTTCCGGAGTAAATAGGTTTCCCCTTGGTTTCCCCCCGCAATTCAAGAAAAATAAATAGGGCTACAGTCCACAGCCATTTTGCCGTTTGCTAAGGGAAGTCTCTAAGATTCCAGATTCCTGTGACCTCAGAGTAAAGGGTGAGGGAAAGTATAATCTGACTTGGTTTTTTGTTTCTCTTGGATAAAACAGGAAGGGCAGGGTTCCCCCACGCCCTGATTAGTGATTGAGCCGCCAACCCCGGGCCTCCCTCCGCACTCAGAAATGTGGTGTTCTGTCGCCACCTGGTGGACATAATAGACGATGCCGCAGCGGCCCAGCCTCCCGTGTCTGGGGTAGGATCCAGAAAGCGGCTTCCTTCAGGCAGAGTCTAATAAGGAGGTTTGGGTGACTTCCTGGCAGGGAGCGGGAGTGGGAGTGGGAGAAGGGTGGATGGGGAACTGCTGCTTGAAAGTCAACTGACTGGAGAACGACAATGGCCCCATTGTGTTCGGGACCTTGAACTTGATTTCCTGCCACTCCGGAGTAGCATCCCCCAGGTCTGATTGGACGGGAGTCCGCTCCGTGACAGTGGGCGGGCCCCGGGGCTGGGCACTCGGCCTTAGGCTCCCCAAGGCCTGGACGCCCGACTGGCCCAGTCCTCCAGGAGACCCAGGGAACGGGGATGGGACAAGGGCGGACGCTTCTCAGAAGTCGTTTCCTCCTTTCTCTCTACAATCCAAGTGTGGGGGCAGGCCGGGCGCGGGGGCTCACGCCTGTAATCCCAGCACTGTGGGAGGCCGAGGCGGGCGAATCACTTGAGGCCAGGAGTTGGAGACAGGACTGGCCAACATGGTGAAACCCCGTCTCTACTAAAAAAAAGAAAAAGAAAAAAAATTAGCCGGGCATGGTGGCGCGTGCCTGTAATCCCAGCTACTTGGGAGGCTGAGGCAAGAGAATCGCTTGAACCCAGGAGGCAGAGGTTGCAGTGAGCCGAGATCGCGCCACTCCAGCCTCGGC
>NC_045437.1:177996772-177998554 GCF_002776525.5 Piliocolobus tephrosceles
TCTTTTTTCAAAAAGAAACAAAAGGAGCTAGTCTTTCCACCATGGGGAAAAAAGTTTGGTTTTGATTTATAAGTCTCAGAAGAAAGGTAGATGACTTTACCTGGGCCTCTGTGGAAGCATCCAGATGCCACTTCCTGGAGCTGTTGCTGATCCCTCTGTATTGTCTGTGTTTTATCAAATTTTAAAATTATGTATATACATAGGCATATGTTTGCTGAACAATTTGCAGGTAAGCTGTAGACACTTTGACACTTTACCTCTAAAACTTTAACATATACCACCTAAGAATGTATGGACATGTGATAGGCATATATTATTACACCTAAGAAAATTGACAATAATTCCCAAATGTCATCTAATGCTCATCCATTTGCAAACTATCCCAGTTAAAAAAAAAAAAAAAGCCCTTTATAGTTTTTTATCTGTTAGTTGTATTTCTAAACTTTTGATTTTGAAATAATTATAGATTCATAGGAAGTTATGAAAATAATAGTCTCTGTACCCTTCTTCCGGTGTCCCCCAGTGGTGATATCTTATTACTTAAAAGTAATTTTAGTTTTTGCCATTGAAGGTAATGGTAAAAAGCGCAATTACTTTTGCACCAACCTAATATATAGCTTCAGTACAAAATCAAAACCAGGAAATTGACATTGTTGGTACATTACTATCAACTAGACTACAGACATTATTTTGTTTTCACCTGCATTCATTTATACGTGTGTGTATATATCTGTGCTCTTTAATCCCGTATGTAGATTCATGTAACTACCACCCACAACCAAGATAGCTGTTACATCGCCACAGAAGAACTCACTAGTGACACTTCTTTGCATTCACATCCACTCCCACTTCATTCCTCCTTGTCCCTCTTTCTATGCCCTGGCAACCATGAAGGTGTTCTCCATCTCTGTCATTTTGTCATTTTGAGATCGTTATATACAGGAAGTCACATAGTTATTTAACATTTTTTCTTTTTTTCTTCTTCTTTTCTTTTGAGACGGAGTCTTGCTCTGTCGCCAGGCTGGAGTGCAGTGGCATGATCTCCCGGGTTCAAGCGATTCTCCTGCCTCAGCCTCCCAAGTAGCTGGGATTACAGGTGCGCACCACCATGCCCAGCTATTTTCTGTATTTGTAGTAGAGACGGGGTTTCACTATGTTGGCCAGGATGGTCTCAATCTCCTGACCTTGTGATCCGCCCGCCTCGGTCTGTATCTAACATTTTTATATTGAATTTTTCCACCAAGCATAACACCCTCAAGGTTCCTTGAAGTTGTTGCACACATTACCAATAATTCACTCCTTTTTATATGGCTGTACCACAGTTTATACAGTGTATACATTTACCAGTTGAAAGACATCGGAGGCCGGGCTCGGTGGCTCAAGCCTGTAATCCCAGCACTTTGGGAGGCTGAGACGGGCGGATCACGAGGTCAGGAGATCAAGACCATCCTGGCTAACACAGTGAAACCCCGTCTCTAGAACGGCCGGGCGCGGTGGCTCAAGCCTGTAATCCCAGCACTTTGGGAGGCTGAGACGGGCGGATCACGAGGTCAGGAGATCGAGACCATCCTGGCTAACACGGTGAAACCCCGTCTCTACTAAAAATACAAAAAAAAAACTAGCCGGGCGAGGTGGCGGGCGCCTGTAGTCCCAGCTACTCCGGAGGCTGAGGTAGGAGAATGGCGTAAACCCGGGAGGCGGAGCTTGCAGTGAGCTGAGATCCGGCCACTGCACTCCAGCCCGGGCAACAGAGCAAGACTCCATCTCAAAAAAAAAAAAAAA